>NC_053433.1:67954443-68182299 GCF_007990345.1 Gossypium hirsutum
GTTAAGTGGGCCATGAATCATCACACATAGCAATTTTATTTTTCTTAGTTTTAGAAACATTTTGCTTATAAGCATTGTGTTTGAATTTGCATGTACTTTAAGCATCGAAATGAATGTCGATTGAGTGATCAAGGTAGCATGAATGACCTAGTACTTCGTAACAGATGCGAGCAGCAGTGTCATGAGATGAAATATACAAAATAGTAGATAATAATGATAATAAATATTATCGAAGCTCGATAGTCTTTTCATGAGGATAACAAAAGATATAGGCAGTATATTAAGATAATCAGATTTGTGGGACAGGACCAGAACGGTTTCTGGATTCCCTGCTCCGACTTGGAATTTCATTAAAATTAACCAGAGATAATTAGGGGTCGTACCATATATGTACAGATTCCTCTCTGAGTCTAGTTTTCATAAAAACAAACGGCATCAGTATTGGAGCCCCGTGCAGAATCCTGTAATGGATTTATCGATGAATGACGATAAACTACTAATGCTGAAAAAATTTAGAAAAAAAACATAGATGGCACATAGTCTAGCGGGAAAATACGAAACTGATTTCGAGTACGAATCAGATATGATTTAAAACGATAGTACACAGATGGCAGTGTCTGGAAATAAATTTGTAAGGGTTAAAGCCAGTTAACACCTCGTGTTCGACTCTGGTCGGTTCGGGTTCGGGGTGTTACATTTTATTGTATCAGAGCCATGGTTTAGTCGTTCTAGGACTACATAGCACGTATGAGTCTAGCTATACATGCTTAATGTTATGTTTAAAGGGTGATGACTTCTGACGGTTGAGATGTTTTGTTTTGATTAGTAAATGGATCCCGGTGTAGAAAGAACCCTAGCGGATGACGTTGAGAGCGTAGCGGCTGCTCCTGCACAAGGACGCCGCCTGTTGAACCTCAGTCATCTGCGAATAATCAAGGTGAGGGGGCTAAACAAGCCTTCTTTACCATGATGAATGAGTGGGTCGCGCAATATGCCCGAACCAACCCGGCTGCCCAACAATTCCCAAATTTGAATAATCCACCCCAAGAGCCTGTAAGGCCATCAGTCGCTGATCCTGTGAGGCTGAGTAAGCCACCTGTAGACTTGATTAGGAAGCGTGGGGCCGAGGAGTTCAAGGCCATAGTAACTGATGATGCCGAAAGGGCCGAGTTCTGGCTTGATAATACCATTCGGGTGTTCGATGAATTGTCATGCACACCCGATGAATGTCTAAAATGTGCCGTATCTTTGTTGCGAGACTCAGCCTACTATTGGTGGAGGACCTTGATTTCCATAGTCCCGAACGAGCAAGTAACTTGGGACTTCTTTCAAACGGAATTCCGGAAGAAATTTATTAGCCAACGGTTCATTGACCAGAAGCGTAAGGAGTTCTTGGAACTCAAGCAAGGCCGTATGACTGTATCTGAATACGAACATGAATTCGTAAGACTTAGTAGGTATGCCCGTGAGTGTGTAGCTGATGAGGTTGCTATGTGCAAAAGATTCGAGGAAGGATTGAATGAAGATTTAAAGCTACTAATGGGTATTTTGGAAATAAAAGAATTCGTAACACTAGTCGAACGAGCCTGCAAGGCGGAAGAACTTGGAAAGGAGAAGAGGAAGGCTGAATTTGAAGCTAGAGATTATCGTAAAAGATCGACGGGTAAAGCTCCGTTCTCAGCTGTAAAGAAGTTCAGGGAGGACATTAATAAGTCGAGGGCGACTGCGGGAATTTCCATCAGGGCAAGACCATCGATGGGCTCCCGAGCTACTTCGGTAGCTAATGTGGGCAATAATCGTCACGAGAAACCTGAATGTCCCCAATGTGGAAGACGACACCTAGGTGAATGTTGGGGCAAGTCTACTAGCAGGGCCTGTTACGGATGCGGTTCGAAGGACCACCTCATTAGAGATTGCACGGAGCTGGATGAGAAGAATAAGATTCAAGGTGCAAGACCTAGTGGAGTGACATCTAGAGGTAGACCACCGAGAATTTTTGGAGGCAGGGTGGTAGTCAGAGGGGGGCTTCTGATACGGCCGATCGCACTGAGAACCGTGCTCCTGCTAGAGCATATGCCATTCGCGCACGAGAGGAGGCATCCTCCCCCGACGTCATCACTGGTACCTTCACTCTCTTTGATACTAATGTGATTGCATTGATTGACCCTGGTTCTACTCATTCATATGTATGCGAAACCTTAGCAACCAGTAAGACTCTACCTGTTGAGTCTACTGAGCTCGTAATTCGAGTATCAAACCCTTTGGGCCAATGCGTACTTGTTGATAAAGTGTGTAAGAGATGCCCTCTAATAATCCGAGAATCCTGTTTTCCGGCTGATTTGATGCTTTTGCCGTTCGATGAGTTTGATGTTATTCTTGGTTTGGATTGGTTAACCGCGCATGATGCGGTTGTGAATTGCAAAAGCAAGACTATCGATTTGAGGTGCGCAAATAACGAAATAATCCGAGTTGAGTCTGCGGACTTAAGGGGGTTGCCAGCTGTAATATCCGTAATGTTGGCCCAGAAATATGTAAGGAAAGGGTGCGAAGCATACCTCGCGTATGTACTTGATGACAAGGAGTTAGAAAAGAAACCCGAATCAGTGCCGGTGGTCTGTGAATACCCGGATGTTTTTCCTGAAGAGTTACCGGGTTTGCCACCTGTTCGGGAGGTACAATTGGTATTGAGCTTGTACCTGGAACTACGCCTATTTCGATCGCTCCGTATCGTATGGCACTAACCGAGTTAAAAGAGTTGAAAGCTCAGTTGCAAGAATTGACGGATAGAGGTTTCGCTCGACCGAGTTTCTCACCTTGGGGTGCCCCAGTATTGTTCGTGAAAAAGAAGGACGGAACCATGAGGTTGTGCATTGATTATCGTCAACTGAATAAAGTGACGATAAAGAATAAGTATCCGTTACCGCGTATTGATGATCTGTTCGATCAATTAAAGGGAGCATCGGTGTTTTCAAAGATAGATTTGAGATCGGGTTATTATCAATTGCGGATTCGAGATTCGGACGTACCCAAAACTACTTTCAGAACGAGGTACGGTCACTACGAGTTCTTAGTGATGCCGTTCGGGCTCACTAATGCCCCTGCGGTGTTTATGGATTTGATGAATCGGATCTTCAGGCCGTATTTGGATCGGTTCGTAGTTGTGTTTATTGATGACATCTTGGTCTATTCAAGAGATGAGACCGAACATGCTGAGCATCTGAGGCAAGTGTTGCAAATTTTGCGGGATAAGCAGTTATATGCTAAGTTCAGTAAGTGTGAGTTCTGGTTAAGAGAGGTTAGCTTCTTGGGTCATGTGGTATCCGCATTGGGTATTCGAGTTGACCCGAGCAAAATTTCAGCCATACTTAACTGGAAGCCTCCGAGAAATGTTACCGAAGTCAGGAGCTTTCTAGGGCTCGCCGGTTATTACCGACGATTTGTCAAAGGTTTCTGGATGATAGCCACACCAATGACGAAGCTACTTCAGAAGGATGTTAAGTTCGAATGGACGGAGAAATGTCAGAAAAGCTTCGATCAACTGAAAACTCATCTGACTGAAGCTCCAATTTTGGTGCAACCCGAATCGGGTAAAGAGTTTGTCGTTTATAGTGACGCATCCCTACTTGGGTTGGGTTGCGTATTGATGCAGGAAGGTCGAGTTGTGGCCTATACGTCGAGACAATTGAAGCCACACGAGAGAAATTATCCGACCTATGATCTCGAACTAGCCGCCATTGTGTTTGCATTGAAAATATGGCGACATTATTTGTTTGGTGAGAAGTGCCATGTGTTTTCGGATCACAAAAGTCTCAAATATTTGATGACTCAACGAGACTTGAATCTGCGACAAAGACGTTGGCTTGAGTTGTTGAAAGATTACGAGCTTGTCATTGATTACCACCCGGGAAAGGCTAATGTGGTTGCGGACGCCTTAAGCCGGAAATCACTGTTTGCTTTGCGAGCGATGAATGTACACTTGTCTGTTCTACCTGACAATGTGTTAGTAGCTGAATTAAAAGCCAAACCATTATTGACTCATCAAATTCGTGAAGCTCAGAAAGTTGATGATGAATTGGTTGCAAAACGAGCTGAGTGTGTTCCGAACAAGGAATCGGAGTTTCAGATTGATGATGATGGTTGTTTGAGGTTTAGAAGTCGTTTGTGCGTTCCAAGGAATTCGGAACTCATTCCGATGATACTGAACGAAGCCCATTGTAGCCGAATGTCAATTCACCCGGGGAGCACGAAAATGTACAACGACTTGAAACGTCGGTTTTGGTGGCATGGTATGAAGCGAGACATCTCTGACTTTGTTTCGAGATGTTTAATATGTCAACAGGTGAAAGCGGAACATCAAGTGCCTTCAGGATTACTTCAGCCGATCATGATACCCGAGTGGAAATGGGACCGAGTCACAATGGACTTTGTGTCCGGACTGCCATTGTCCTCAAGTAAGAAGGATACGATTTGGGTTGTTGTTGATAGGCTGACTAAGTCGGCTCACTTTATCCCTGTGCGTACGGATTTTTCATTGGGTAAACTAGCCGAATTGTATGTTACTCAGATTGTGAGATTACATGGAGTACCTATTTCTATCGTGTCGGATAGAGATCCGAGATTCACCTCGCGATTTTGGAAGAAATTGCAAGAAGCTTTGGGTACCAAGCTGCATTTTAGCACCGCTTTTCATCCCCAAACCGATGGTCAATCCGAGCGGATAATTCAGATACTCGAGGATATGCTGAGATGCTGCATCCTTGAGTTTAGTGGTTCATGGGAACGATATGTACCTTTGATTGAATTCGCTTACAACAATAGTTTTCAATCAAGTATTAAGATGGCACCTTACGAGGCTTTGTACGGTCGTAAATGCCGTACACCATTGTTTTGGACTGAGCTCGGTGAAAGTAAAATTTTCGGAGTTGATTTGATTAAAGATGCCGAACAGAAAGTAAAGGTAATCCGTGAAAGTCTGAAGGTAGCCACAGATCGTCAAAAATCGTATGCGGATCTGAAACGGAAGGACATTGAATATCAGGTGGGAGATAAAGTGTTCCTCAAAGTTTCGCCTTGGAAAAAGGTACTCATATTTGGCCGTAAAGGCAAGTTGAGCCCGAGATTCATTGGGCCGTATGAAATTTCCGAACGAGTGGGGCCGGTTGCATATAGATTGATTTTGCCTCCTGAACTTGAAAAGATTCACGACGTCTTTCATGTTTCGATGCTTCGGCGCTATAGATCTGATCCTTCACACATAATTAGTCCGTCGGAGGTTGAAATTCAGGCTGATATGAGCTATGAAGAAGAACCGATTCGTATCCTAACTCGTGAAGTGAAAGAGTTGCGAAATAAAAGGGTTCCGTTGGTTAAGGTGTTGTGGCTTAAACACGGGATCGAGGAAGCAACCTGGGAAACCGAGAGCTCGATGAAAGAACGATACCCAAACCTATTTACCGGTAAGATTTTCGGGGACGAAAATTTCTTATGTGGGGGAGAGTTGTGACAACCCAAATTAGACCCTGGTCGGAATGTGGTTTCGAGACCACATTACCGAGCCAAAAATTTATTTTCGTGTTTTAATTGCATAAATTGTTGTGTGACAGTGAATATATGAGAAATTAAATGCTTAATATTAGCATTAGGATTGTGAATTCATTCAAAAAGGACCTAGTTGACGAAGTTAGGAAAGATGATAGATGAATTATAAGGATTAATTAATAATAGGTTGAGGAAGCATGGCTTTGCATGTCAATTTGCCCATAAAATTCATGGTGGCCGGCCAAGGAGTGATAATGCTCCACTCATTCTAATTTAATATGTTTCTTTGGTGAACAAATGATGGGGATAATAATAGAAAAGGGAACAAAAAAAAATGGGTGTCATACTTGCCATCTCCTAGCCGAAAAACCAAGAAAAAGAAGGGGAGAAAAGAACTTGGAAGGAATTCGGCCATTGCTTGTGCCTAGGGAGTGTTTGATGTTGTGGCATTAAAAATGAGGGAGTTTGAATGCTTAATAAGGAGGGAAGAAGGAGTGTTCATATTTTCTTTCTTTTGCAATTGTTCTAACTAGAGGAAGAAGAGGAAGCAAGATTCGGCCAAGGTGGTCCTTTAGACCAAGGTATGTTCAATGATATTTTTGGAAGCTTACCCTACCTTTGGGGTGATGAGTCTAGATTCTATCTATTCCATGGTTGATTTGGGGTTGTTGGAGAGTTAGGATTCGTCTAAGGAGTTTAAAAATAAAAGCTAGTTGATACCTTGATGCTATTAGCATGCTAGTTATATGGTTGTGTTAAGTTGCTTGTTATGTTAGCATGAAAGTTGAAAATTGTTAAGCTATTTTGTTGGAGGTGCCGAACTTAGGACTAGGAAGAGAATGAGTATTCGGCTAACATAGTGGAAAGGTGGTGTTGCCGATTGCTAGATTTAGACTAGGGGAGTGGCTGTAATGGGCATTAAGATGTGGGACTTAAGAAATGTAGTTATTTGTGGACTTACATGATGTTACAAATAGATGTGAAAATATGCTAGATTAGGAAAACTCGATTAAGTGTTCATGAGATGAAATTAGGTGTTTAAATGATGTTATAGTTGACATTGTACATGTATACATGCATTTCGGCCATGGTCTTTGCTTGAATTTGAGATTTGTAATGTGATTTTCCTAAATTGTCTATGAATTTTTGGTTGTTGATTCCATGGTAATGGTATATTGAATCCATGAAAATTTAGTAAGGTTGCATTCGGCAACTTGCTTGGAATTAAAAATTGATGTCTAAGCTTAGGTGATTTCGATGATGATATATATATATATTCATAAGTATATTTAGTTGATTCAGCTTTGGTAGTTGCATGAGGCTATTGGCCGAATATACTAACATACATATACATGTGAAATTGGATTGTAAATATTTAGCAAGGTGGTTAAACTAGTTAAATTATTGATTTAGCTCAAGGAGTTAAAGGAGGTGAATCGAGCAAAGGCAAAGAAAAGGTTATCGAGTAGCCGAGTTGGAACCGTCTTACCCAACACGAGGTAAGTCATTAAGCATGTAGTTGGTATTATTTCAATGGTCATAACGTTATGGATTGATGCTGAATGGAATGAATAAATATACATATATATATATGCGTGTACGTATGTGATGATGAAATTGTTGAATGAAAGAAAAGAGGTAAGATTTATTGAGTTGTTGATCTCGGCACTAAACGTGCGGGATAACCATTTATGACCATGAGATTGGCGCTAAGTGCGCGGGATTAAATTGTACAGCACTAAGTGTGCGATTCGACTATGTTGCACTAAGTGTGCGAAATGAATATGATGCACTAAGTGTGCGAATTGACCATGAGGCACTAAGTGTGCGAGGTTGACTATGTAGCACTAAGTGTGCGATTTGATTACGTAGCACTAAGTGTGCGAGTTGATTATATAGCACTGAGTGTGCGGGCTCAAAATACATTCGTGAATCATTATGGACACTATGTGTGCGACACTATTGAGTCGATCGCGGACAGCGGATCGGGTAAGTGTCTTGAGTACATGGCTAATATGTGCTATGCTTATACTTGGTGTTGAGCTCGGTAAGTTGAACCTATGTGACAAATATACTTGAAGTCACGTACATAAAAATTATCATAGAATGGGTGAAAGGCCGTTTAGTTGTATGTTTGTAACGAAAATAAAATGATTTATGAAAATGCCTCGAATATCCTATTGATGAGTATGTGGATTGTGAATGCATAAATTGGTATGAAATTGAATCGATAGGCTGGAGGAACTATGGTATGGTTCGGTATGGATGGAGTAAATTGTCTCATTCCATTTTGTTTCCTCTTGTGATAATGTTATTGATGTATAGTAGTGCATTGCTTATGACTTACTGAGTTATAAACTCACCCGGTGTTTCCTTGTCACCCATTATAGGTTGCTTGGACTCATCTATTTTTGCGGGGTCGGGCCGTCATCGAAGTCATCACACCGGATAGCAAGTTTTGGTATTTTCTTCTTAGTTGGCTTAGAAGAACATTTTGGCATGTATAAGCTATTACGTTGTGTTTGAATTTTGGCATGTAAACTTTAAGCCATGCGAAAATGGCACGAATGTTCGATTGAGTTGGAGCAAGGGTAGGCATGAAATGGACCTAGTTACTTTCGTAACAGATGCTGGCAGCAGCAGTGTCATGAGATTGAAAAATCACTAAAAATAGTAGGAGTGGAATTAATTGATGAATAAATTATGTAATCGAAGCTCGATGAGTCTGCTTTCATGAGGAAGTAACGAAAAGATCATATGGGCAGTGTATTAAGAGATAATCAGATTTTTGTGGAACAGGGCCAGAACGGTTTCTGGATTCCCTGCTCCGACTTTGGAATTTCATTAAAAATTAACCAGAGATAACTAGGGGTCGTACCATATATGTACAGATTCCTCTCTGAGTCTAGTTTTCATAGAAACAAACGGCATCAGTATTGGAGCCCCGTGCAGGGAGATATCCAAGTCGTAATGGGCAAAGGTCAGTGTAGTCGACCCCTGCAACTTGGGAGACTTTGACTAATAAACTGTACTAATTGGCCCCGACCAAAAATTCTAGAAAAAAATACATAGATGGGAACATGAGTCTAGTTTCGGGGAAAAATTACGAAACTGATTTTCGAGTTACGAAACTCAAGATATGATTTTCAAAACGACTAGTACACAGATTGGGCAGTGTCTGGAAAATAAATTTTGTAAGGGGTTAAAGCCAGTTAACACCTCGTGTTCGACTCCGGTGTCGGTTTCGGGTTCGGGGTGTTACACGGGTTAAGTCCCGAAGGCATTGTATGAGTTACTATAACCGAGCTATGTCCCGAAGGCACTTGAACGAGGAGCTATATCCGGTTAAATTCCGAAGGTAAGTGATTTTGGTAATGAATGAGCTTGATGTAAAATTCCAGCTAATACTCGAAAAACATCCCAATATTGGGATATGTTACGTATGTGTTGATTTAATCGAGCCCTTACAAATAAATATTCGCTCAGTTGATGAACGAGCTACCGGCCTTCGGCTCAGTTGGTCTTTTGTGTATGTACATAAGGGTTAACGTTGTGAAGTAAGTTTGATATCAGAAAATTGTGTATTATGAAATATTCCGTTTAGCTAAATGTGTGCTATTCTTTCGTTATGCTGGAATTCCTTGCTCAAAACTTACTAAGCATAAATTGCTTACTTCGTTCCATTGCTCCTCTGTTTTATAGATTTTTGGTTCTCCAGCTATCGGACTCGGGATCTTGAAGTCGAAGTCGCCCACACTATCAAAGGCTCTTTTGGGTACTCTTTTGGTTGAATTTTGATATGGCATGTATAGGACGACCCATTGTTGTTTTTCGAGTACTTTATGTGATGTGTAAGTTTTGGATAGCCATGCGAAAATGGCTTATACGTGTTTGAGTATAATGTTATAATCATTTGGTGTGGATATGCTTGACAAGGATTGGCCACGGGGATGGTTAATCACTTTCATAAATTGTGCTATGTATGCAAAAAGGGCTAGTTGAACCATGAAATAGGTAAAGCCTACCTTAAAGGTAGATGCCGACAGCATCAGTGACGTAGATTTGGAAAATCACTAAAAATAGTAGGAATGGAATTAAATAGTGAATAAATTATGTAAACAAACCTTGAAGAATCTACTTTCATAGGAAAGTAACGAAACAATCAGATGGACAGTATGTTAAGAGATATTCAGGTTCTCGTGAGACAGGGCCAGAACGGGTTCTGGATTCCTTGTTCCAACTTTGGAAATTGATTATAAATTAACCAGAGATAATTAGGAGTCATACCATATATTTATAGATTCCTCTCTGAGTCTAGTTTCTATAGAAATAAACGGCATCAGTATTGGAGCCCTGTACAAGGAGATATCCAAGTCGTAATGCGCAAAGGTCAGGGTAGTCGATTCCTGTAGCATGGGAGACTTGAACTAATAAACTGTACTAATTGGCCCGATCAAAAATTCTAGAAAAAAATATGTAGATGGGCATATGAGTCTAGTTTCAGGGAAAAATCATGAAACTGATTTTCGAGTTGTGAAGCTCAAGATATGATTTTTAAAGAGACTAGTACACAGATTGGGCAGTGTCTAGAAATTTTTCAAAGTTTGTTAACACCTCGTGTTCGACTCCGGTGTCGGACTCGGGTTCGGGGTGTTACACAGCCCCATGGGTGTGTTGTCTGGCCGTGTGTCCCCTGCACATAAAAATTTCAAGTCAATATGCATGGTAGTAAACACACTGGCAGAGACACAACTGTGTGTCTCAGCCGTGTGAAGGACACGGCCTAGCACACGGGCGTGTGCCTTGGCCGTGTGACCCTTAAGGATTGCTGACGTCAGAAACAAAATTCAAGGTTTTTAGACACGAGCTAGGACACGGGCATGTGTCAGGCCGTGTGAAAGCCCTGTAGTTTCAAATTTAGAATTTAATTCACATGGGCCACCAACACGGCCGTGTTATAATGAACACACGGGTGTGTTACCCTTCCACATGGGTGTGTGCCTTGTTTCAAGGGTTATTTTTATTAAGTTGGGTTAACGACATGAGTTAGTTCTGAATGGTTTCCAATGAGAGTTTGGGGCCTCGTAGGACCACATTAAGGAGTTTTAAATAAGGTTAGAAAAGGTTTTAAATTTGATCGAGTCTTGGTGACTCGGAATTGATTGTATGCATGTGGTTGAGTGCGGTAAAGCCTCATGCCCAGTCCCGACCTTGGACTTGGGTAAGGTGTGTTACAAAATCGATGATTAATAAAATTATTGCATCCTATTTTGCAACCAATTGAGCTCAAGCTTGTTAATTTGTTTAAAGAAATTATTACATCTTATCTTACATCAAGTTTTTGCACATGGGAAATCTAAAACTAGATAAGCCTTGTCAATGTGAAGTTGTTTAATTTTAGGTGCTCAATTTTCATTCAACATCTTGTTATTACTACAATTCGCGCTAACACTAAGAGTTAAATTCTTAAAACTTAAAATCATATGATTTTCTTCATATATTCTACTCAATATAACTCTGATATAGACATTGTGATATTTCATGAAGCATAAAATAAAATCAGTAGCGAAGCAAAATCTGACTTATTTCAGGTACTATTGACAACATCATCATACTCTCAACGGTAGTACAACTTAAGATGTTCTAAAATTTACCATAGTTTGTAATGCAATAAATTTGATATCCATTATTTCCTTATAGATTTTTGGAGCCCTTTTTCTTGATTTATTTGTGTTTAATTTCTTGAGTTTTTTGCCTATATATATATATGAATTCAATCCAAGAAGAACTTCATTCCAAACCATCTGAAAGGCTAGTAAAGCATTCTTTTTTAACTTTTTTGCTTTTTTTTTATCTTTTGATCTTTTTTTTTTGTAATGGCAAGCTTAGGCAAGAAAACTAGGCAGGAGAAAATTTGAGATTAAGATCATTGGAAATGAGGATGATAGGCTTGTCTCATATTCAAAATGATGTACAAGAATTTATAAGAAAACCTCTCAGCTCTCCACTTTATTTCGTGGTAAGATTCTTTTTATTATTTTCTCACCAACTAGTAAGCCTTGTTCATTTCGTCATCCTTCTGTTGAATCTGTCGCTAAATGATTTTGGAACCCAAACCAACCTCTTAATCAAACCACTCATGCTCTTGTTGAGGCATAACATAAGGTAAAAATCAACTTGCTTGTCCAAGATTTCAATGAGATCCATGACTAACTAGATGCATAATAAAAAAAGTGAGATTTCTTTGTGGACATCAATGAAATCTTGGACAAGCAAGTTGATACTTACCTTACGGTAAGCCTCAGCAGGAGCATGAGTGTTTGATTAAGAGGTTGGTTTGTGTTAAAAATTTGTTTAGCGACAGTTTCAACAGAAGGACAACCAAATGAATATAGCTTACCAATTGGTGAGAAAATAATAAAAAGAATCTCACCACCACATAAGGTGGAGAGCTCAGAGATTTTCTTATGAATTCTTGTACATCGTTTTGAAAATGAGATAACCCTATCATCCTAATTTTCAATGATATTAATCTCAATTTTTCTTTACCCCCAGTTTGCCATTACAAAAAAGATAAAATGACAAAAAAAAAACCAACAAAAAAGTTAAAAAGGAATGCTTTACTCTAGATGGTTTGGATTAAAGTTCTTCTTGGATGGAATTCATATATATAGGCAAAAAATAAAGAAATTAGATGGAAATAAATCAAGAAAAAGGGCTTCCAAAGCCTATAAGGAAATAATGGATATCAAATTTATTACATTGAAAATTATGGTAAATTTTAGAACACGTTAGGCTGTAATACCATTGAAAATATGATGATGATGTCAATAGGATCTAAAATGACTCGGATTTTCTTCTCTCCTATTTTTGTTTTATGATGCATGAAATATCACAATGTCTGCATCAGGGTTATATAGAGTATAAGAGATGAAGAAAATCAAAATGTTCTATTTTTTAAGAATTCAAATCTTAGTGTTACTATGAATTGTAGTAATAATAAGTCGTTGGGTGAAAATTGAACATCTAAAATTAAACAACTTCACATTGAATAAGTTTATCTAGTTTAGGATTTTCCATGTGCAAAACCTTAATGTGCAAAAAATTAAACACCTAAAATTAAACATATTCACACAAAATAAGGTTATCTATTTTAGGATTTTCCATGTGCAAAAATTAGGTAGGTAAATATGTTTCTTGAATTCAGTATAAATCTTATGATATTGGTCGTATATAAATATATCAAATATGTCATTGATAGTCACTAAACTATCTATAAATATGACAAAGGCAAGCGCACCAATCAAACAATAGTAGAGCTATGGTGAGTAAGGAATATCATATCGACAAGGACTAAAAGTACTAGTAATTCCCATTTTTTTTATTATTTAGTCGACAAATAAGAGTGATTGTGTTTAATCTAAAATTAATATACTAATTTATCTAAGAATGCAACAGAGAATAAATCAAGGAAATAACTGAATAATAGCCAATGAGATAGACAGTACCCAGGAAAGAATCCACCTAGACTTCACCTATTATTATGAATCTGAATTAAATGATTTATTCTTTTATGTTTTGATCTGTAGAAATCCCTAAAAAAATATTAATAACTCTTTCGAGAGTAAGAACAACTGACTCTAGGTTGATTAATTAAAATCTGTTTCTAATTAAAACCCTTATTTTTGCATTAACTTGATCTATGGATTCCCTTATTAGATTTGACTCTAATCTGGTAGATTTATGTCATCCTATATCTAGGATTGCATGCAACTCCACTCGATTTTGCTAGATCCACTCTTAAATGGGACTTTTTCTCCACTGAAATAAGCATATTAAACATGAATTAATATCCCAAAAATATTAAAACAAGAAATAAGCATACATAATTGAGAACAAGAATCAAGTATTTATCATGTAAATCAGAAATCAAATAATAAGAGTCATTACAGGTTTCATCCTCTCTAGGTATCTAGGGAATTTAGTTTATAATCCTGAATAGAAACATCTCAAAGTTAGGATAACCACAAGAAATAAAGAAAGTCAATAAAATTTCGAAAGAAATTAATTGAAGATCTTCAATCTTGAGGGAGATCTGCTTCTAAGGTGATTCTAATGGCGTTCTTCGAGTGTTTTCTTTGATCTCCTCTGGTTGCCCCCTTTATGTCTTCTTTTAATTGGTATTTATAGACTTTAGATTGCTTAGAAAGCCTAAAAATTGGGGTTTTAAAAATAACATGAAATAAAATTAAGAAAATTAGCAGTGTTAGCAATCGGATTGCCTCTTGAGAAGAGCTTATTTAAAGTCTAAGCTCGACTTACCTCGCATTTTCATGGTTACGGTGGTTCGCAGAGTCAAAACTCCTCTTTGTCATTATCAATTTTATTATCAAAGTAAGGCTTGAGTTGAGTGCTATTTACCTTAAATGTGCCAAATTCAGAATGAGTTACCTCGACTGTACCGTATGGTAAGACATTCAGTACCGTAAAGGGATTTGATCCATTTGCATTAAGGTTTGAAGTGGCAATTCGAGGATTCATTTTATCTAGCAATACCTTGTCCCCAACCTGAAATTGTTTTGTTCTATCTACATGCTCATCATGGTGTCGCTTTGGCTCCTCATCGTGCTTTTTCGGTTTCTCCTTGCCATGTTTTTGCCATTCATCTAGTTCATCAATTTGCAAGATTCGTTCATCATAAATCATTTGCTGTATTGATTGGAACATGGCTACATTGCATTTTCTCGAGGGGTTTCCTGCAAAGAAGGGGTACCCACATGGTTACTCATATTAACAGAACTTGTAAAATCATCTCGATCATTAGATGTTTCACGAGCTTGGAGAGTAATTATTTCGTTACCTACACAAACTGCTAATTCACCTGTACCAACGTCTATTATAGTTCTAGTAGTTGCTAAAAAGGGTAACCCTAAAATTAAAGGTACGTCACTATCCTCATCCATGTTTAAAACAAAAAAAAATCAACTAGGAATATGAATTTATCAATTTTCATGAGAACATCTTCAATAATACCCCTAGAAAATCTAATGGTTCTATCTGGTAATTGAATACTCATCCTTGTTTGTTTGGTTTTCCCAAGACCTAATTGCTTAAACATTTTATATGGCATGACGTTAATACTAACCCTTTAATCATCCAAAGAATTATTAATATTCAAACTACCAATTAAATAAGGAATAGTAAAACTCTTTGGATCTTTCAACTTGTTGGGTTGTTTAGCAGTATAGTTGAGCAAACTGCATTTAGCGCCATAGTTGATGAATCATCTAACTTCCTTTTGTTTACCAAAATATCCTTTAAAAATTCAATGGAATTTAGAATCTGCAAAAGAGCTTCAATAAACAGTAAGTTAATATGTAATTTTTTAAGAAGTTTAAGAAAATTTCCAAATTGTTCATTCCTGTGGTCTCTCTTCGTCGCGTTAGGATATAGCACTTGAGGTTTATATTATTTACCAACCAGCATTTGCTCATTCTGGCTTACCTTAACCTTACCGTTACTTACCGTACTTTCTTACCTTGCATCTGATTTAGATTCAACTAAACCTTCTTCATCTTAAATAGTAATTGCATGAAGTTGCTCCCTTGGGTTAATTTTGGTATTGCTAGGCAAACTACCTTGTGTTCGTTCTGAGATTAACTTAGCAAATTGGGTGATTTGGTTCTCAAGTCCTCGAATTGATGCTTATTGATTTTTAAGTGCTATTTTAGTGTTTTGAAAGTGGGTTTTTGACACCAAGATAAACTTTGTTAACATCTCCTCAAGGTTTGACTTCTTCTCTTGCTGGTAAGGTTTTTTTTGGAAGCGTGGAGGGGGTTGTGCTCTCTGATTACCTTGACCACCCCAAGAGAAACTGGGATGATTCCTCCAACCTACATTATAGGTATCATTATAAGGGTTATTTTGAGGCCTAGAATTATTACCCATATAATTGATTTGTTCATTCTCTGTGCTAGGACCATAGGGTAAAAATTCTAGATTTTTCATTCCTCCTTCGTATTGTATTGCATCACTGGATGTACCTATGTAGAAACATAAAAACAATCAATTTTCTTATTCAATTGTTCTACCTAATTTCATAATGTGGTGACTACATCTAAATTGAAAACATCGGCTGCTTTTATCGGCTTTGTTCTCATGACTAGCCACTAATAATTATTCAGTGCCATATCCTGTATAAATTCATAAGCAGCTTTGGGTGTTTTATTGTTAAGTGTACCACCGGCTACTACATCGATCAACTGTCTAGTTGAAGGATTCAAATTGTTGTAGAAGGTTTGAACTTTTAACCATAAAGGTAACCCAGGGTGACGACACCTTCTTAATAAATCATTATATCTCTCTCATGCATCATATAAGGTTTTTAAATCAATCTGAATGAAGGAAGAGATATCATTCCTCAACTTGGTTGTCTTAGCCGATGGGAAATACTTCAGTAGGAATTTATCGGTCATTTGATCATTTAGTGATAGAACCTTGTGGTAAAGAATTCAACAACTATATAGCTTTGTACCTCAATGAGAAAGGGCATAACCGTAGGCTAATGGTGTCATCAGAAACACCATTTATCTTGAAAGTATCACAGACTTCCAGAAAATTAGCCAAATGATTATTTGGATCTTCGTCTTGCAAACCATCGAACTGAACAAACTGTTGAATCATCTGAATTGTATTTGACTTCAATTCAAAATTATTTTCAACAATGGTGGGTCTCACAACACTCGATTCAGCCCCAGTTAGAGTGGGCTTGACATAATCATACATAATACGAGGAACAGGATCTTGATTTGCAGGATTTGCAGCAATTGCAAGAGGTAGCTGATGATTTTGATTATCACCCATCTCCTCAGTAATAATAATGTCCTCTTCGTCTACTATATTATGTTGACTCTACATTGCTTCTCTACAATTTCTGTGAGCAGTACTTTCAATCTCACTGTCGGATAACAATCGTCCTAACGAGTTTCTTCTAGTCATAAACCAAAGGAACCTGTAAGAAGCAAACAAAAGAAAAATTAGAAAATAAAAATTAAAATAAAATAAAATGCAATAAAAATAAATGGCTAAATTAATAAAAATCAAATGTTCCTAATATTTTGTCCCCGGCAATGGTGCCAAAAATTTGATGGTCACTAAACTAACTATAAACGACAAAGGCAAGCGCACCTATCGATCAATAGTATAGCTATAGTGAGTAGGGAATATCATATACACTAGGACTAAAAGTACAAGTAACTATTGTTTTTCTATTATTTAGCAGAAAAATTAGAGTGATTGTGTTTAATATAGAATTACCAAACTAATTTATCTAAGAACGCAACAGAGAATAAATCAAGAAATAATCGAATAATATCCAATGGTATAGACAATACCCAGGAAAGAATCCACCAAGACTTCACTTATTATTATGAATCTGAGTTAAACGATTTATTCACTTGTGTCTTGATCTGTAGAAATCCCTAAATTATGTTAATATCTCCTTCGAGAGTAAGAACAACTGACTCTAGGTTGTTTAATTGAAATCTCTTTCTAATTAAAACCCCTATTGTTGCATTAACTCGATCTATGGATTCCCCTATTACATTTGACTCTAATCTAGTAATTTATGTCATTCTATTTCTAGGATTGCATGCAACTCCACTGAATTATGCTAGACTTACTCTTAAATAGGGAGTTTTGCTCCATTGAAATAAGCATTAAACATGATTTAATATCCCAAAAATATTAAAACAATAAATAAGCATACATAATTGAGAACAAGAATCAAGTATTTATCATGTAAATTAGAAATCAAATAATAAGATTCATCACAAGTTTCATCCTCCCTAGATATCTAGGGAATTTAGTTCATAATCCTGAATAGAAACATCTCAAAGTTAGGATGACCACAAGACATAAAGAAACTCAATAAAACTTCGAAAGAAATTAAACAGAGATCTTTGATCCGAATTGATTATGATGGTGTTCTTAGAGTGTTTTCTTTGATCTCCTATGATTGCCTCCTTTATGTCTTCTTCTAATTGGTATTTATAGACTTTAGAATGCATAGAAAGCCTAAAAATTGGGTTTTTCTATGTATTTAGGAAGCAGGCTGTGATATTGACGCAGGCTAGCATATTGGTGTGTGGCCTCCCCATGTGTGGCCAGCCCATATGGAAATGCTCAGGCTGTGTGGATCTTGAAAACAACTCTATATGTCTAATTTTGGCTCGTTTTTTACTCCATTCACTCCCAAATACTCTCCTAAGTTTAGAAACATGAATTTATAGGATTAGGAGCATCAAATTCACTAATTTGCATAATTAATCATCTAAAAATGCATTAAGAATGAGATTAAAATATGTTACTTTTATAGGTTATCAGTCATCAAAATGAAAAAAAATCATGATATTGGGGTGCATTTTAATTGAATTAAATGTTGAAAAGTATCAAAAATCGATAACTTTATTAGGTAAAATTAAAAGCTAACCCTAGAATAAGTGATAAAAGGTTCAAAAAAAAAAGGAAATACTTCTAAATAAATCGAGAGATAAGGCTCCAAAAACTTGTAAGGAAATCATTGATATCAAATTTAATGCATTGCAAATTATAGTACATTTTAAATCAGGTTACGTTGTACTACCATTGAAAGTATGATGAATATGTCAATAGCATCTAAAATGACTAGGATTTTGCTTCTCTATTATTTTATTTAAGGTTCCATGAAATATTACAATGTCTACATCAGAGTTATATAGAAAAAAAATAGATTAAGAAAATCAAATAGTTCTAAGTTTTAAGAATTCAACTTTTAGTGTTATCGCGAATTGCAGAAATAACAAGTTATTGAATAAAATTTGAGCACCTAAAATTGAAAAACTTCACACTGAATAGGGTTATCTAGTTTAGGATTTTCCATGTGCAAAAACTTGATGTGGAATCATGTAAGAAGAGAGAGATAGAGAAAGAATATTCCACTGTGATATATTCTTCTCCTTATGTTGCATGAAAACTCTTTAACAGTATCCTGTAATTGGGAAATATTTGGAACCTTCTTGTCCCACGTGATAGAGAGCAAGTTCATGTAGCCAACCAACATATGGTTTATGGTCTCTATTTTAACATTCTTGAGCATTGACTATTTAGGGTTTAGGAATATCTTTTTTCCAGATATCATGAGGTATCAACAAGCTACTTTCAATAAACTGGTGATTAATAAAATCTTTGCATCCTGTTTTGCTATTATTTGAGCTCAAGCTTGTGAATTTGCTTATATTATTGATACACTTTTCATTTTTAGGATACTGTTAAAAGTTTTCATGCAACATAAAGAGAATAATATATCATAGTGGAATATGCTCTCTCTCTTCTTACAAGATTCCACATCAAGTTTTTGCACATGGAAAATCTTAACCTAGATAACCATATTTAGTGTGAAGTTTTTTAATTTTAGGTGTTCAATTTTCATTCAACAACTTGTTAGTACTGAAATTCGTAGTAACAGTAAGAGTTGAATTCTTAAAACTTAGAATAATTTCATTTTCTTCATCTATTCTTCTTTATTTAACTCTAAAGCAGACATTGCAGTCTTTCATGTAAAATCCGAGTCATTTCAAATGTTGTTAACAACATCATCATACTCTCAATGGTAGTACGACCGAACCTGTTATAAAATTTATTGTAATTTGCAATGCAATAAACTTCATATCCATTATTTCATTATAGGTTTTGGAGCACTTTTTGTTGATTTATTTGCATCTAATTTCTTGATTTTTTGCCTATATATATGAATTTCATCCAAGAACTTCATTCCAAACCATCTTAAAGGCTAGTAAAGCATTCCTTTTTAACTTTTTGGTTTCTTTTGTCTCTTGATATTTTCTATAATGGCAAGCTCGAGTAAGAAGACTAGCAGAAAAGGAAAATTTGAGATTAAGATCATTGAAAATGAGGATGATAGGCTTATCTCATTTTCAATACGGTGTACAGAAATTAATCAAAAAATCTTTGAGATCTCCACTTTATGTGGTGTTGAGATTCTTTTTATTATTTTCTCACCAACTGGTAAGCCTTATTTGTTTGGTCATCCTTCTATTCAATCTGCTGCTAAACGATTTTTGAACCAAACCAACCTCTGAATGAAACCATATGCTCCTATTAAGGCTTTCCGTAAGGCAAGATTTATCTTGCATGTCGCAAATTTCAGTGAGGTCCACGACTAAGTAGATACGTCAAAAGAAAAACAAATGGATGTTGGGTATCAACCCAATTAGGCAACGAATAAGTAAAAAATAGCAGAAGAAATTGATAAATTGAATACACAAATTTAATGTGGAAAACCCGCCCCAAAAAAGGATAAAAAACCACGGGTAAAGATAATTTTACTATAGTGGCAAAAGAACAAAAATTAAAAAATATGGATGTTTCTCTATGATTGTAAAAGAGCCTATTTATAGGATAAATTCGTAGGTCAAATAAATTATGCTAATAAATGTTAAATATATTATACTAATAAATGTCAAATAAATTATGCTAATAAATTTTGATTCTGTTAATATGAGTGATCGCGTGATTTTGTGTTATAAGTTTTATATATTTATAATTAATCGTTCTTGAAACTAACTATTATTGCGATGTAGGAAAGTGTACCTATCGAACAGTAGTATAGTTTTAGCAAGACTGGGTTGTTGAACCCAAAGGAACTAAAAGTACTAGTAATGACTGTCTTTTTATTATCTAGCTTAAAAATAAGGTGGTTTTGTTTTAGCTAACTAATTAACTAATCTAAGAATTCACAAAGAATGGAATTGGGGGATTACTTTTGGAAAATGATTGAATTAAGACAATACCTAAGGAAAAATCCACCTCGACTGTACTTGTTATTCTGGCTCTGAAACATACGATTTATTCATTTAACTAGTTTCGTAGAGATCCCTAAGTTATGTTATTATCCCTATTCAAGACTAATAATGTCTAATCCCTAGATTGAATAATTGAGACTTTTCTCTAATTAACACTCTAGGGTTGCATTAACTCGATCCATGGATCCCCCTATTAGGTTTCACCCTAATTCGGCAAAATCTTGTCACCCTATCTCTAGGCACACAATCAACTCCGCTTAATTATGACAAATGTACTCTTAGACAGGGTCCATTCCTCCTCTAAATAAGATCTTATCTTGAACCAGTAGCCTGGGATATCAAAACAAGAATTAAGAACACATAATTAAAAACAAGTTAAATATTTATCATACAATTCAGAAAATAGTAACAAGATTCATCATAGGTTTCATTCCCGTTAGGTATTTAGGGGATTTAGTTCATAACTAAAAAGGAAAACATCTCAGAAGAATAATGAATACAAAACATAAAGAAAACCCAAAACTCCTAAAGGGAAGTTGAGGGTAGATATTCAGTCTTGATGATGAAACTGGCTTCTGAGATGGATCAATTGGATTTTTTCGAGTAATTCCTTCCTTCCTCTCTGTGTGCCCCCTTACTTTCCTCCTCTAGGGTGTATTTATAGGCTTTAGAATGCCTAGAAGCCCTCAAAATTGGCCTTTTTCCGAATTGAACTCAACTTGGGCTCGGCAGGGACACACCCATGTGACATACCTGTGTGAGTCGTGCTTCGAATCTACCAAATTGACACGGCCTTGTGGTCTGTCCGTGTGAGGAGGTTTAGGCCGTGTTGAATTCGTACTTTAGCCCATTTTTCACTGTTTTTGGCCCGTTTCTCGTTCCTTTCGCTCTCCTATGCTCTTCTAAGTATAAAACATGAAATTAAAGCATTAGGAGCATCGAATTCACCAATTATAATTTTTATCGATAATATCTCGAAATAATCCATAGGCAATCATACATTGAGAATTCAACTAAAAGAACATCACAGTTTCAATCATTCTAAGTTGAACATTTTATTCTGAAAACTTAGGTGTCTCCCCTCGTCTAAATAATTACCTTTGATTCAAAATATCACAGAGTTTCACATCCTCACTAAAGATTCACTCAAATCACTCGAGGTGTTTAAGGATAATAAATGAAGCACTCAATAGTCAATAATGAAAAGTCATTACCATAGGCTTGCATAAAAATCAAATCTCCACCACTATAAATTGAGATGATAAATCAATCAAAAGGTCTTTAGAGGTTTGTAATGAGGCTTGGTTAGAGGGTGTGGTCATAGGCTGGAAGCAAAAGTTAGAATCGAGATTCAATTGAAAAATCACTTAAAGATTTAATATCACTTGCATACAACAGAGCTTCTTCTCAGAATTTGGAATTTAAATACTTAAGCTCAAAAACAAAAGATTACTACTACTATTATGTATACATTTAATATTATTATTATTTTAAGAACAAGTTAAATTACAAAATAGAATAAAACATAGTTAAGAAACTATTTCAATTCAAATCTCGACAAAAATGGGGATCAAATTAATTTAGGGTGTAACACCTCAAACCCCGCCTAGAAGTTTGGCTCGAATCTGGCGTGTCATATTGAAGTGTTTTTCGAAAACCATGTTTCCATTAAAAATCCTTCTTAAAATTAAAAACTTATACCCTTTTTAAACCTTGTTAGAAAACCTCAGCTAAATAACATTCTTAACAACTTTGTAAAAATCTTGGTAGTTGCGAAAGCTTAATTTAAAAACAATTGCGGATACGTTATGTTTTGAACAACAGTAGTTGCTTTGGAAAACTGTGTTCTAATACTAGCAATTATAAGAACAATAAATAAAATTCCAAATTTGAAATCCAGAAAATTACAACGGCTTTACTACAACCCACATAAAAACATTTAAAAGTAATAATCAAAACTGTAACATAAACAGTGTGTGTGGCTTCCTTCGAGCCCCTCGCAGCTCCGATCCGTCTAAGGCTAGAAATTACCTGAAAGGTTAATAAATTGGGTGAGTTTACAAAAACTCAGTGTGTAACATAACCCAACCATAGCCCAAAATAGATCAAACCTCAAAGTCAGACTTATCTGGGCCTTGGCCCAGTACAGAAATCAGAATGAAACCCATAGGCCCATAGCAAATACAGAACAAATATATCATGAATGCAGAAATCCCAACCCAGAGCCATCCATAACACCCTCGTACTAGCCTTACACCATGTGGGGAGACTACACGACCCACCAAACTGCTACACACCACAAAAATTGCAGCGAGGCTGCCAGATATTGTGACGAAGTCACCAAATACAGATATTGTGGCTAGGCCACCAGAACAGATATATATATATTTGGTGAAGCCACCAGATTGCAGCGAGGCTGCCAGATATTGTGACGAAGTCACCAGAACAGATATATGTGGCGAGGCCACCAGATTGCAGCGAGGCTACCAGAACACTTCCTCCATCAATATAAACACATGTTCCATGCAACAGAAATAATATGTCATGGCATACATATACAGAAACAGAACATCATGCTTTCCAGCAAAAAAATAATCCTATGGGTAGAATCGTAATTTTGTACGCATAAGGGCATTTCAATAATTATTACCTATTGCTAAGGTTTCATGCTCATTCTAACATTTACCAAGTAATCAGAAGTACTTACCTCGTCTTTTTACCAAAGTGGGCCCGTTGGCCTATTGGCCTATTTTCGGCCCATTAAGCCCAAAAATACCGTTGTGCACGAAAATGCACACTCTGCACTCTTATCATCCAAATGCACCATATTCATTAACAATTGTCTCACGAGCGCTCACACGCTCACGAGTTCATAAAATACCAACGTTTCGGTATTTCGGCTTTTACCGATTCAGTCTAAGGGAGGGTGTCATTTACACACCTGGTTGATGACGATTGATGACGATATCTCCCACACGATAATCCTGTTAGGAGACTACAGTTAATCCGCGCTCCAAACACTCTTAGGTGACGCCCAACCCAAACGAGCACGTCTCAAAGCGAAAGGGATCAGCTAAGAAGGGTATGCCTACTCTCCTAATGGTTTGCTCTATTTAAATCCAGCTCTCCATCTACTCTTATGTTAGCTTCCCGATGTGGGATCCCTCCATCACTAGAGTTTAAAACCAACACCAACTCTTGCCGTCCCAACATAGCAAAATAAATGCTCTTTGATTGCCATGAGTTTCGAACCCTGGACCTCCTTGCCAACTCTATGACGCCACCTTCCTGCCTCTTATGTGGCGCTACTTTGCCACTAGACCACAAGGCTTTTTGTGGCACAATTCCTCCAACAATATTCTTAAGGCCTACCTAGTACACCCAGGGTTTGATTCACCTTAAACCAAAATTTTTGCTTGAGTCAAGATTTGAACCCAAGACTTCTCCAACACTTCTCAGCACACTTAACCACTAAAATAAGCCTTCATTAACGAAATTTACACGCAGAACAGAATATTATAAGCTACCTTCAACCGCTCCCATGCTCAAGGGCCAAAACTTCTAGGCCCAAATTCAGGGTGTTACAACTCTACCTCGCTTAAAGAAATTTCATCCCCGAAATTTCCATCAAACAGGGTGGTCGTGTAACATCTGCCCCACTATGCTACCGCTGCGTACTCTGATCCTACTATCACTATCACACTTCAACTAGAACTTGAAACATCTCATACATACAACACTTATTCACTGAAGATTTATCACACAAATATACAATTTCTATATCCAAACATCACATCCACATAAAATAAATACCAAATTTAAATTCAGACCAATATCTAAAGAATCCACAGTATTTCAATTTCTAAACAGACAAAAGTATTCAGAAGACTTACAGATTCGGCGCCGGAGACTCTGTGTGCCACACTTTTTAAGAGAAATACTTCAAACTGAGCACGTGGTTGAAAATAATTTTCTGAAATTCAACCTTTGAAAACCCAATGCACAGTCGAGTTGTTGTAACCCAGGCTCTGATACCACTAAATGTAACACCCCAAACCCGGCCTAAAAGTTTGGTCCGAATCTGGCGTGTCACATTGAAGTGTTTTTCAAAAACCATGTTTCCATTAAAAGCCCTTCTTAATAATTAAAAACTTATACCCTTTTTAAACCTTGTTAGAAAACCTCAGCTAAATAACATTCTTAACAACTTTGTAAAAATTTTGGTAGTTGCGAAAGCTTAATTTAAAAACAAATGCGGATACGTGATGTTTTGAACAACAGTAGTTGCTTTGGAAAACTGTGTTCTAATACTAGCAATTATAAGAACAATAAATAAAATTCCAAATTTGAAATCCAGAAAATTACAACGGCTTTACTACAACCCACATAAAAACATTTAAAAGTAATAATCAAAACTGTAACATAAACAGTGTGTGTGGCTTCCTCCGAGCCTCTCACAGCTCCGATCCGTCTAAGGCTGGAAATTACCTGAAAGGTTAATAAACGGGGTGAGTTTACGAAAATTCAGTGTGTAACATAACCCAACCATAGCCAAAAACAGATCAAAGCTCAGAGTCAGACTTATCTGGCCCTTGGCCCAGTACAGAAATCAGAATGAAACCCATAGGCCCATAGCAGATACAAAACAAATATATCATGAATGTAGAAATCCCAACCCAGAGCCATCCATAACACCCCGTACTAGCCTTACACCATGTGGGGAGACTACTCGACCCACCCAACTGCTACACACCACAGAAATTACAGCGAGGCTGCCAGATATTATGACGAAGTCACCAGATACAGATATTGTGGCTAGGCCACCAGAATAGATATATATATGTGGCGAAGCCACTAGATTGCAGCGAGGCTGCCAGATATTGTGACGAAGTCACCAGAACAGATATATGTGGCGAGGACACCAGATTGTAACGAGGCTGCCAAAACGCTTCCTCCATCAATATAAACACATGTCCCATGCAACAGAAATAATATGTCATGGCATACGTATATAGAAACAGAACATCATGCTTTCCAGAAAAAAATAACCCTAGGGGTAAAATCGTAATTTTGCACGCATAAGGGTATTTCAGTAATTATTACCTATTGCTAAGGTTTCATGCTCATTCTAACGTTTACCAAGTAATCAGAATTACTTACCTCGTCTTTTTACCAAAGTGGGCCCGTTGGCCTATTGGCCCGTTTTCGGCCCATTAAGCCCAAAAATACCGTTGTGCACGAAAATGCACACTCTGAACTCTAATCATCCAAATGCACCATATTCATTAACAACTGTCTCATGAGCGCTCGCACGCTCGCGAGTTCACAAAATACCAACATTTCGGTATTTCAGCTTTTACCGATTCAGTCTAAGGGAGGGAGTCGTTTAAACACCTGGTTGATGACGATTGATGACGATATCTCCCACGTGATGATCCTGTTAGGAGACTGCAGTTAATTCGCGCTCCAAACACTCTTAGGTGACGCCCAACCCAAATAAGCACGTCACAAAGCGAAAGGGATCAGCCAAGAAGGGTATGCCTACTCTTCTCATGGCTTGCTCTATTTAAAGCCAGCTCTCCATCTACTCTTATGTTAGCTTCCCAATGTGGGATCCCTCCATCACTAGAGTTTAAAGCCAACACCAACTGTTACCGTGCCAACACAGCAAAATAAATGCTCTTTGATTGCCATGAGTTTCGAGCCCTGGACCTCCTTGCCAACTCTATGACGCCACCTTCCTGCCTCTTATGTGGTGCTACTTTGCCACTAGACCACAAGGCTTTCTGTGGCACAATTCCTCCAACAATATTCTTAAGGCCTACCTAGTACACCCAGGGTTTGATTCACCTTAAACCAAAATTTTTGCTAGAGTCCAAATTTGAACTCAGGACTTCTCCAACACTTCTCAGCACACTTAACCACTAAAACAAGCCTTTATTAACAAAATTTACACGCACAACAAAATATTATAAGCTGCCTTCAACCGCTCTATGCTCAAGGCCCAAAAATTCGAGGCCCAAATTCAGGGTGTTACATAGGGGATTTCAACAATAATGGGTTAAGGGTTAATATTAAGGGTAATACAAGAAATGGTTTGTTAGGCTCAAGGGGGTTTACTAGGGGTTAATCGTGGAGGTAGGCTTTTCATGGCATGAGTGGGTTCCTAAGTGCCTTAATCATTTTGACATATCAAATCAAATGGTGTGGTCTTGACATACATAATCAAGCATGTTCTAGAATAACAGTTCAATACTGTGCGCACTCAAAGCAATAATAAAAGTAAGCATGAAAGAATTAATAGATGCTCAAAAGGCTCAAAAATCTCACAAAAAATATGGCTTTTTGA
Source organism: Gossypium hirsutum (assembly GCF_007990345.1). Lineage (NCBI taxonomy): Eukaryota > Viridiplantae > Streptophyta > Magnoliopsida > Malvales > Malvaceae > Gossypium > Gossypium hirsutum. Next base: position 67,981,192 of record NC_053433.1, read on the forward strand.
TGTTTAAAACTTGTGAATTCCAACTCAAAGTAATACCTAAACTTTGGGGAAACAACTTAAAATTTTAAATTCTTAAAAATCAACTCAACATGCTTGATTCTCTAATGTCTTAAAGTTTAAACAATAAATGCATAAATTCTTATGTTTTAATTCAAGATATATCAATCAAAATCATAAATCAATCAAAATTTATCCTAAAAATGATATGAGAGCTTTTCAAGAGAACACGACAGTCATTCAGGGATTTTTCTCATAGGGAAATGAATACCCCCCACACTTAGGATGTACATTGCCCTCAATGTACAAAGATAGATATAAGAATATAAAAATAAGATAGGGAGAGAAGTGAAACTTCCTGTATTAAGAATGGATGAAATTCCTGGATTAGCAAGATCGATTTGTTGGAAATAAAGCTGGAAGACAAACCTGATTCTAAAAGACAAAAGGAGATTTGAGAGAATAATTTGATAGTAATTATAAAGATAAACCATGTTTAAAAACAAAAGAATCTTCAAAATTAATAAAAGAAAAATAAAATAAGATAGATAATATAATTTTTCAAGTGGCACAGCTGGTTCACACGCCCGTGTGGATCGTGTCTCGCCCGTGTTTATTGTGAAGTGAGATGTCGTTACACGGCCTTAGGGCACGCTCATGTGTATAGGCCGTGTGGCTACATGATCATGTTACACGACCGTGTGTGATGTGGTTTACTTTTCCCATGGTCGTGTAGCTTTGCGCATGCCCATGTTGTTTTGACAGTGTTGTCCATGGGTGCTAGACACGGGCGTGTCGCACGCTCGTGTTCATTTCGCAGATTTGAACACGGCTAGGTCGCACGCTCGTGGCCACTTATCGCATCCCGTGTTGGGAAAGATAACTTTTACCCTGTTTTCGCACGGCCATATCACACGGCCGTGTTTTCATCCGTGGTTGTCACATGGCCTTAAGCACAACCGTGTGATTGGTCGTATAAGGTTGGGAACCTGTGCTCAAAGACTCTATTAGTGACCTAGATGTTTAAAAGTTGAAATTTAAATAATTTAAAACTGTTAGTACTCGGGTTGCCTTTCGAGAAGCGCTTATTTATAGTCTAAGCTTGACTTACCTCTCTATTGAATGGTCATAGTGGTTCGAGCTCATTCCCACTATCATTCTTATCAAAATAAGGTTTCAGACGGGTGTTGTTTACCTTAAAAGTGTTGAACTTAGGATGACTTACCTCGACTGTACCGAATGGGAAAATGCTAAGTACCGTAAGAGGTATTTCTTCATTCAGTGTGGTAGTGACAATGTGAGGATTGGCGGCATATAATAAGACTTTATCTCCAACTTTAAGTTGATGTGGGAAGGTATTGAGCTCGTTCTGGCGTAGTTTTAGTTTATCGTGTGTTCTCGATTTATGCGTCTGCCATTCATCTAGCTCCTCGATTTGTAACCTTCGATCTTCATGAACAAGTCCTCTACTATTGCTTGAGAATGACGCATGTGCTTTCTTCAGACTCATTTCCTGCAAAGTAGGTTGTACCATATTGTCAGTTTTAGTAGAATGGGTTAAACAATCATCTTCAATTTCTGATGTGTTGCTAGAATTGGGAGCTTGAAGAGTGATTGTTTCGTCTCTCACACGGAGTGTGAGTTCACCTATGCCAACATCAATAATTGTTTTAGCAGGTGGTAAAAAGGGCCTTCCTAAGATCAAAGGAGTGTTGCTATCTTCCTCTATGTCTAAAACAATGAAGTCAACGGGAAATATAAACTTATCGATTTTAACTAACACATCTTCAATAATACCCCTAAGAAATCTTATAGTTTTGTCTGCTAATTGAATGCTCATCCTAGTCTGTTTGGGTTTCTTGAGACCTAATTGTTTGAACATTTTGTAGGGCATGACGTTAATACTAGCCCCTAAATCAGCTAATGTGTTATTAACATCTAAACTACCAATTAAGCAAGGAATCGTAAAACTCCCGGGATCTTTTAGTTTGTTGGGTAGTTTATTTTGGAGAATATATGAGCAAAGTACGTTTAGTTCCACATGCAACGCCTCGTCCAATTTCTGCTTATTTGCTAAAAGCTCCTTTAAAAATTTCATTGCGTTTGGCATCTGCGATAGGGCTTAAATAAAGGGTAAGTTAATATGTAATTTTTTTAAGAGTTTAAGGAATTTACCAAATTGTTCAAATGAGTAGTCTTTCCTTGTCGCGTTGAGGTATGGCTCACGAGGTTTATATTCGACATTCACTGATTTGTTTTTATTATGACCTACCTCACCTTGACCTTTGCTTACCACAGTTTCTTGCCTTGGTTCTGGCTGAGGCCCAACGACTCCTTCGTCATCTTGAATATTAATTGCATTGAGATGTTCCCTTGGGTTGGGTTTAGTATTACTTGGCAAGATACCTTAGGGACGTTCAGAGATTAGTTTAGAAAGCTGGCCTATCTAAGTTTCGAGCCCTTGGATTGACGCTTGTTGATTTTTAAGTGTTGTTTCGGTGTTCTGAAAATGGGTTTCTGACACAAAGATAAACTTTGTGAGCATCTCTTCAAGGTTCGATTTCTTTTCCTATTGATAGGGTAGCTGTTGAAAACCTGGAGGATGCGATGGTCTTTGATTTCCTTGATTGCCGCATGAGAAATTTGGGTGGTTCCTCCAACCTGCATTGTAAGTATTACTATATGGATTGTTTTGAGATCGAGGATTATTACTTATGTAATTTAACTGCTCGTTATCCATGTTGTGGCCATAAGGTTGGTATTTCGAATGGCTTGTTCCACTTCCACTTGCTTCGCACTGCATTACTAGGTGAACTTGTGAAGAACTAAGAAAACCATCAATCTTTTTATTTAAAAGTTCTACCTGATTAGAGAGCATGGTGACCGAATCGACGTTATAAACACCGGCTATTTTCATTGGTTTTTTTCTCATGACTTGCCACTAATAGTTATTTAGTGACATATCCTCTCTAAACTCATAAGCATATTCAGATGTTTTATTATTGATGGTTCCATAGGTAGCTGCGTCAACCATTTCTCGAGTCGAAGGATTCAGGCCATTATGGAACCTGTGAACTTGTAGCCAAAGTAGTAACCCATGGTGAGGGCACCTTCTCAGTAAGTCCTTGTATCTCTCGCATCCATCGTAAAGAGTTTCTAAGTCCATCTGCACCAATGAAGAGATATCATTACGTAATTTAGTCATTTTAGTCGGTGGAAAATATTTTAATAAAAATTTTTCAGTCATTTGTTCCCAAGTAGTAATTGACCCTCGTGGTAATGAGTTCAACCACTGTTTAGCTTTGGTCCTTAAAGAAAAAGATAATAATTGAAGATGAATGGCATCATCAAAAACACCACTAATTTTAAATGTATCGCATAGTTCCAAAAGTTTGCTAAATGAGAGTTGGGATCCTCATCCAGCAAACCATCAAACCTAACAAATTGTTGTATTATTTGAATAGTGTTAGGTTTTAGTTCAAAAGTATTTGCAGCTACAGCAGGTCTAACTATGCTCGATTCAGTTCTTGTTAAAAAGGTTTAGCATAATCATACATAGTGCATGCAGCAGGATTTTGATTAACCTCAGTTACAGGAGGTAGCTGATTCTCTTGGTTTTAAGCCATCTCTTCGGTTGGGGGTTGAGTACGTCTCTTGCTCGTTCTCTGTGTATCTTAAGCTTCGCCTTATTTCTCTTTGGTTTTTTTGAACTGTGTGATCGATTTATTCCTCAAAGAGTAGTGGTCCTGACGGGTTTCTACTAGTCATAAACTATAAAAACCTGCCAAGAAAAGGAAAAAGCAAAGTAATAAATTGTAACGCCCCAATTTTTGAGAAATCTGTGTATGTTGGCAGAGATTTAAAATTTCTGTGTTCTGTCTGTTTGGCGTAGGTTTAATTATGTTAGTGGGCCTCTAGAACACCCAAGCTTAAGTTAAAACTCGGTAATTTTAGTTAATTATAGTTCCGAAAGAGAAAGGGGTTCTGGGTAACTGGGCTTTTAAGTATTAATTGGGCAAAATAAAACACAAAGAAGCAGGTGGCAAAGTGGCATGTGACGCCACTGGGAAGGATATAAAAGTGGCGTGTGGATGCTAGGGAGAACCAAGGTTCAAGTCACAATGGGAGCGTATTAAGGGAATTATTTTTATGTTTAGAAAGGGTAAGTAATGGAAGTCTAGTAAAAGACTGTCAGGAGGAGTTTGAGTTGCTCAGGGGATTGAGTAAGGAGGGGATAAGTGAGAGGATTTAGGAGCTGATTAGGGAGAGCAGTGTTGGCCGAATGGTGGACTCTTGAGGAGCAAGAGTTGGCCGGTCAAGGGTTTTCTTTAGGGGGCAAGTTTCGGCCAGGTCAACTGCCAAGTATAAGTTCAGCATTAAGGGTAAGTTGTGTCGTTTCCTGACCATTCTTCCTCTTTCTATTTTTTCTTTTCTTCTTTTTTTCTCTCTTCATCAACTTCTTTTCTTCTTCTTGTCTGCTGAATCTCTCTACCATTCTGCTCATCTTCATTTTTATCAGTTGTTTTTAAGCCTATAGTCGATTACCTCAAAAAGCCAAAATCCCAAAAGCTTGATTTCTTTTGTGTCGTTTTCTTCTAGTCAAAACCCTCTTATTTTCCCTCATCTTCTTGACCGATTCTCTAGTCCTCTGAACCCCAAGTTTCTGTCGACAAAGCCACTACAAAACCCTCACATTTTTTCACTGTTACAAAAGGCCGAAAACGCATAGCCATAGGGGCATAGTCGAATTTTAAGTTCATTAAAGGCTCGACTTTTGTTATCATTTGAGGGGTTAGATCTGCATCAGAATCGAGTAGGAGTTAATTGGAACCATTTACTGAAGGAATCAGTGGTAAGTTTTTGAACTTAATCTTTATTTCGGGTTTTAGAAAAGCCAAAACCCCTAAAGGTTAGGGAGGCTGTCGATTTGGGCTTGTAGCTCTAAGGGTTGTTATAATTATTTTATTTTGATAATAGTGGGATCTAGAGGCTGCTGATCGAAGGCTTGGACTTCGGAAAAGGTAGGATCACTAGCGCCTAAGGTGCTTTTGGCCGAATGTGGTAAGGGGTTAATACGTAGTTCATTTTTGATAGTTAGATTAACGTGTTAGTAATCCAACTGTAGGCAGTTCGTGTGTGGATTTCGTCAGCATATCATTGCAAACAGGTGTGTAACTGACACCCTTTTATAGACTAGATCAGTAAAAGCCGAAAAGCCGAAAAGCCGGTATCTTGAGAACTTGCGACTGTGCAAACGCTCGTGAGATTAAGAGTTGATGTATGTGGTAAATTAAAGTGATAAAATTGCAAAGTGCACGATTCCGTGCATTTCGATGTTTTTGGGCTTAATGGGCCAAAATCGGGATAGTGGACCAACGAGCCCAATTCAGTAAGAAAACGCGGTAAGTGTTTCTAGTCATATGTAAATGGCTATGTTATGCATGAAAACCTTAAGAATAGTGAAATTACTTGAATACCCCTATGTATGGAAATTACTGATATACCTCTAGGTGCAAAATTAACATTATACCCCATAGGGTTACTTTTGACTGAAAAGCATGATGATTTAATTCTGCATAATGTATGCCATGATTTTATATCTGTTGTATGGGGACATGGGTTATATTATGGAGGAAGCGTCCTGGTGGCTATGCCAAAATTATCTGATCTGGTGGCTCTGCCACATATATCTGTTCTGGTGGCTCTGCCACGATTATCTATATCTGGTGACTCTGTCACATTATCTGTTATGGCAGCCATGCTGCAGATTTCTGTGGCGTGTAGCGGTTGGGTGGGTTGAGTAGTCTCCCCACATGGTGAAAGGTTAGTATGAGGGTGCATGTGGTTGGATATGGGTTGGGTTTTGCATAAACATGTAATATCTGTTCTTTTCTGTTATGGGCCTATGGGCTTTATTTTGAATTCTGTTCTGGGCTAGGGCCAACTTATTCTGTTCTCTATGGTTTGAACCGATATAGGCTATGGTTGGGTTAATTTGCACACCGAGTTTCCCCAAAATCACCCTTTTACTTTCATCCACGCAAGTAATCCCCAACCATAGTGGGCTTGGACCTGTGAGGGATTCGGAGTGGCCACACGTTCTGCAAGTTGATTTTCTTCTGGTGAACTGGACATCCTTTTATTTACATTTAAGGTTTTGGGTTTTTCTAAAATGTACTTAGGCCGCTTAATTATTTTTTTATGGTTTTAATATGTTTTATTAAGGTAGATATTACTTATATTTAACTGTTGGAATTGGATAGCTTTAGGGTGTGTTTTCCAAAAACAGTAATTGATTTCAAAATAACATGACAACCAGCAAAACTTCTGCAATGAAAATATTTTTCCAAAATTAATCACTTTACCTAAAAAGGACTTAATCAAATTGATTTCCTGGAAATATACATGACGTTAAGGTGTGGCAATGGCAGTGTGCATGTCTAGGATTGGATCCGAAGGGAGTTTGGTACTTAAGTAGTTCGATGGGCTCACCTCCTCTTTCTCGGTTTCCTACCTGGTGCACAGCTTCCATTCACTTTAACCTGCAATGAAATTATCTTTTAAAACACTAAGTAAGCTTTTTAGAACAACAACATGAAATGTTTTGAACGCTTCGATGTGGCATGTCGGATCTTGCCATAACGTCTGGGCCGGGTTTGGGGTGTTACATTTAGTGGTATCAAAGCCAAGTTGCAACAACTCGACTGTGGAATGGGTTTACAAAAACAAAGATTTTTGGAAACAAAAATTTTATAAAGATTGGAAAAAAACTCGATTTTTAGAATTTAAATCTTTAGAAGGTGGAATTTCGAATCTCCAGCCCAAGCCTGTAAGTATTGCTCTTAACTTCTCTGAATATTTTCCTGAATTATCTGTCTGTACTGAAACCCTTCTAGGATACTCTAGATAGTATAATACTGAAACCATAGGAAAATTTGATAAGAGACTAAAACTGTAGCTAGACTTCGATTATGCGAAAATAAACTTTGAATTACTGTCTGATTCATAAAACATCTGTAATAAACACTGGAATATTGAATTAAAGTATAAAATTTCATAATCAGATAATACGATATGAGTACAAGAGTCACTCGTGGAAGAGGCCGTGGACGGGGCTGAGGAAGTGCTCGAGCGAGATCTTCGTCTTCGGGACATATACTGGTGGCAGATGCACTGGTACCACAGGCAATGGAGGTGGAATCTCATGACCGCGGTGTCGGGGATGATGCCTGTCACAGGCAATGCTTCGTGTTCTGGAAAGGGTTGCTGGGGCAAGTACGGGCAACGGAATTCAGGGATCTATTTTTGAATGGCTTCGGGCTAATGGAGCAGAGATCTTTAAGGGCGTGTCTGGTGTAGCCCCGAATGTGGTGGAATATTGGTTGGAGGCCACAGAACGAATTATGGACGACTTGGACTGCTCTGTGGAGCAGAAGTTGAAGGGAGCCGTATCGTTGCTATGGGACGAAGCCTATCAGTGGTGGCTCACTGTGAGAGAAGGGACCCCAGCTGATAGGGTAACTTGGGAACTATTTAAGATGGCCTTTAAAGGGAAGTATGTTGGGGCGAGTTATGTGGACACCCGTAGAAAGGAATTCTTGAATCTGGTGCAAGGAGGTAAAACAGTTGCTGAGTACGAGGCTGAGTCGGTATGCCGTGGGCATAGTCGCTACGAAATATGAGCGAAGTGTGCGCTTGAGGATGGTCTTAGAGATGACCTTAGGGTGCTGATTACTCCACAGAGGGAGCGGGACTTTGCGGTCTTGGTGGAGAAGGCAAAGATAGCCGAGGAGGTTAAGCATGCTGAAAAGCAGAATCGGGAGAAGGATCGAAACCATTTTCGGAGGGATTCAGGACCCTCAGGTGGTGCTAATAGAAATGTTAAGAGAGCAAGAGTGGAGGAACCAGTTCGAGCAGTGCCGATGAATGTGGTTAGACCACCAATCTGTGGAGACTGTGGTAAGGTACATTTGGGCGAGTGTAGGAAACGTTCCGGTGCTTGTTTCCGATACGGATCTATGGAGCATACAGTTAAGGACTATCCTCAGAGTGCTGATTAGGCTCAGGTTGCTGCACAGAGGGTTGCTCAACCCAGGAGAGGTGGACCAGAACCACCGAGAGGACGTAGACAAGGTAGGGGCGGAAATGGAAATGGTTGAGGTCACTTGGCAGGGGTGCCGGAAATGCTGAAGCTCGACAGCCAGCATTGGTGTATGCAACTCGTCGTCGAGAGAAGGGCGACGCACCTGACATCATAACCGGTACGTTTTTGGTTTCTAGCATGTCGTATACTGCTTTGGTGGATATTGGATCTACTCATTCCTATGTTGCATGTGCCATATCTGGGTCATTGGGTGTGCTCTCTGAGAAGATTGTGAGTGGGGTATCTGTGCTAAGTCCTTTGGGTCACTCAGTCAGGGCCTTAACCCATTACAGTATCAGTATCAGTGTCGGCCTAAGCCCATTTCAGTAACAGTACAGTACAGATATGCAATCAATAAATCCTACCCAACCAGCCTCTACACTCCATGTGGGGATAAAATCAACCCACCTATCCTTACACTCCAAGTAGTACCGATTGCGGTACTAATTAGTATTCGTAGCAGAGCTGCCAGTACAGTACAATTCCCCCAATAACAATAAATCCCATCCCCATGCAACATATCATGCATCATGTCATAATATCATACATGTGATCATTATATATAAAATGGCATGCTCAAACATAATCATACATCTCACAGGGGCTTATCAGTCATTTTACCATGTAGGGGCATTTCAATCATTTTATCAATTAAGGGGTCTAAGTACACTTACCAACCCAACAGTAGGTCCACAGTAGTCTCAGGCGACCCTTACAATGTTAACAGTTAAGCAGTGAAAATGGGCCCACGGCCCATATTACGGCCCAAATAAGCCCACACGTTCCTGTGGCCCACACAGCCTAGAAATGGCCTTAGCCGTGTGGATTACATAGCCTGACTTAATATTCTCCACAAGTTCGTCTGGTTTACCTATGTGGGGCCCACGTGCCCGTAGGGCCCATATGGCCCAGTTCAACCCGAAATGGCCCAAGACATTGTTTAGATCGATTGATTAAGGCTTGCACACTTAATTCATTGCAAGAGACTAATCACTAGGCCTTAGGGGTTACCTGCATGCCAACCGAACCTTATCAATCATTAATCAAATGAACTGTTTAAACTAGATGAATCATCACTTACCCAAAAACGCAAAGTCAAGATTAGAAGAAAAGAACAATTGGCCTACACCCACATAAGAGTAGAAAGTACACAATATGATAGAGGCAAAATGGAACAATTGCACCCTTATCTGGAAACGACAGCACATGAATATGCTAGGTTCAATACTAATATGGAAAAGAGGGAAAAAGAAAAAGAATTGCACCTATACCAAAAGTTAGACTTCACAAAATGCAAAACCAATGAATAGGAATGACTACAGAAATGGAAAATAGCAATGAAGGGAGAGTCAGCACAGTGAGGGTAAGAGAAGCAGTAATATTCAGCCAAGTACAACCATTTGAGATAGCCAGAGAAGAAGAAGCAATCGGTCAGGAAGAAACTGATTGAGATAGAGGGAAGAAGGAAAAGAGAACCGACCAGCTAAGAATCAATTGAGGGAGGGGAGAAGCCGAAATAATATGTCAAAGAAAGACCACAAAAAGAACCAGAAAACTGAGGGGAATTTTCGAAACCCGAAAGTGTTGTGAGGAAAAGAGAGGGAGAACAAATTCGTATAAGGTAGAAAAAGAGATACCGAAAAGAACCCTAGACACTATTCAGCCTCCAAGTAGAGAGAAAAGAACCAAAATGTTACCAGTCACCGAAATGGAGAGCAAATGACCAACCCAAAACTGAATTCTGAATGGGCAGATTACCATTTCGACACCAACTCTTCCCCAACTCAAACCACTATAGTTTCTCCTAAAATCCTTCTTCAAATCACTCAAATTGATCCCTCAACTTCTCAATTCAAATTCCTTTCAACCACTTTATCATTTCGATCAAACCACAACACTCCCATTTCACCGCAGCAAAATAAAACTCTCTACTGTACCCACTAAGATTCGAACCTCAGACCTTAACCAACTACCACATGCCACTTATCCCTTAGACCAGCAGGCCCTTTTTTGTCATGAAATACTCACATTTATTTAAAAGGCCTACTAACTAGAGACAGGGTTTACTCATATTAAAACAAAATTTTTACCTTAGCCAAAGCTTGAACTCAGGACTTCTCAGACACTTCTCAGGACACTTAACCACTAAAGCAAGCATGAATTTACGTAACACAAACATACAAAAATAAACTTAAGGGTTTTTGGGGCATTATAACTCTACCCCCTAAAAGAAAATTTTGGCCTTAAAATTTTACCTGATCAGAACAAATGAGGGTATTGTTGTCGAATCGCCTCATCGGATTCCCTTGTGGCTTCCTTAGAACTATGATTACGCCAAAGTACCTTAACCAGTGGAATAGACTTCTTGCTTAAGACCTTTTCATCATGCTCCAATATCTGAACATGTTCCTCCTCAAAAGTCAGATCTGGCTTAACCACATTCTCCTCAACTGAGATAACATGCGTAGGATCAGAATAGTAGTGCCTTAACATAGAGATGTGGAACACATCATGAATCCAGTCTAGCTCTGGAGGTAACTCTAACTGATATGCAACCAGTCCCATACATTTCAATATGTGGAAAGGACAACGAATCTAAGGCTCAACTTACCCTTCTGACCAAACCTCAATACTTTCTTCCATGGATAGACCTTGAGAAAAATGAAATTTACCACAGAATATTCAATCTCATTACGCTTCAAATCTGCATACGACTTTTGTCTGTTTGATGTCCCCTTCAGTCGATCCCGAATTAATCTAACTTTATCCTTAGTATCAAAACTAACTCAGGACCCAGAACACACTGCTCACCCAACAATCCAACACAAAGGAGTACGGCACCTACGACCATATAATGCCTCGTAAAGTGCCATATGTATGCTAGATTGATAGCTATTGTTGTATGCAAACTCTGTTAACAATAAGTAGTCCTCCTAACTGCCTCAGAAATCTATTACACAACTCCTTAACATGTCCTCCAGTATCTGAATCACCCTCTCTAACTGGCCATCTGTCTGAGGATGGAACGCAGTATTGAAGTTCAATCTTGTACCCAGAGCTTTGTGCAACTTCCTCTAAAATCGAGACGTGAAACGAGGATCCCTATCCGATATTATGGAAACTGGTACCCCATGCAGTCTCACTATCTCAGACACATACAGTTTAGCCAACTTTCACAAAGAATAATTAGTACGAACTTGTATGAAATGGGTAGATTTGGTCAACCGATCCACGATGACCCATATTGAATCCTTTTTAGTAGGCATTAGGGACAACCCACTAACGAAATCCATAGTCACTCTCTCCCACTTCCAAAGTGGAATCTTAACTGGCTAAAACAACCCAAAAGGTAACTGTTGTTCATCCTTAACACGCTGGCAAGTCAGATATTTACCCATGAAGTCGGTAACTTCACGCTTAAGACCTGGCCACCAATACAACTCACGAAGGTCTCGGTACATCTTATTTCCATTAGGATGCATAACATCAGGACTACTATGCGCCTTTCGTAGTATAGACTGCCTCAAATTAGTATCCTTCGGTACACAAACTCTCCCACGGAAACAGAGCACCCCTTCACTATTCAATCCAAAATCTGACGTGTTACCACTTTCAATCTGTCAGAATCAAGGACTCAGTGACTCATCCTCCATCTGCTTACCATTAATTTGCTCAATCCATGTTGGTTTAACTTGGAGCTCGGCCAATAAACTACCATTATCAAATAAGCTGAAGCAGACAAAATCGCCCTCAGATCAGTCATAGCCCTACGGCTCAGTGCGTCGGCCACCACATTGGCCTTCCCAGAATGGTACTCGATCGTACAATCATAGTATTTTAGCAGCTCAATCCCTCTATGCTTCCTAAGATTTAGCTCCTTCTGAGTGAGGAGATACTTGGGGCTCTCGTGATCCGTGTAGATGATACACTTCTCACCGTATAGGTAATACATCCAAATCTTCAATGCAAATACCACTACAACCAACTCAAAATCATGCGTTGGATAATTCACGTCACGATTCTTAAGCTGACGAGGCGCATATGCAACCACCTTACCCTCTTGCATCAACAAAAAACCTAACCCAACATGTGATGCATCGCTATAAACAGTAAACTCTTTCCCAGACTTTGGTTGTATCAGGATAGGGGCCTTAGTCAAAACTTTCTTAAGCTTCTCAAATCTCTCTTGCTGTGCATCAGTCCAGTTAAATGGCACATCCTTATGCAACAACTTCATCAAAGATACAGCAATCAATGAAAACCCTTCAACAAATCACTGGTAATACCCTGCCAGTCCCAGAAAACTATGAATTTCCAATACAATCTTAGGCGACTTCCAATCCAAAACAGTTTCAATTTTCTGAGGATCAACCCTAATACCTTCAACAGATACCACATGGCTTAAAAATGTTACCTCTCACAACCAGAATTCACACTTATTGAACTTGGTGTATAGTTATTTCTCCCTCAAAATCTACAGAACCACTCGGAGATGTGCATCATGATTATCTTCAATTCTTGAATACACCAAAATGTCATCAATAAAAACCACTACGAACTGATCCAGATAGGGCTTAAACACTCAGTTCATCAGATCATTAAAAGCCGCTGGTGCGTTCGTCAATCCAAATGGCATCACTAGGCACTCGTAATGACCATAACAAGTCCTAAATTCTATCTTATACACATCAGTATCTTTAACCCTTAGTTGGTGGTACCTCGATCGGAGATCAATTTTAGAAAAAATCGAAGCTCCCTGAAACTGGTCGAATAGATCATCAATCCTCGGTAGGGGTAATTATTCTTAACAGTCAATTTATTTAGTTGCTGATAATCGATGCACATACACATGGATTTATCCTTCTTTTTCACAAACAATACCGGTACTCCCATGGAGACACACTAGGTTGGATGAACCCACGATCCAATAATTCTTGAATCTAAGCCTTAAGCTCCATAAGCTCCTTCGGTTCCATTATATAAGGAACGATAGATGCTGGAGCTGTACCAGGCAAGAGCTCAATCCCAACCTCAACTTCACAATTTAGAGGTAACCCGGGTAGTTCATTAGAAAAAACATCCAAAAAATCTTTAACTATTCTGATATCCTTAACAGAAGAAACCTCAGAATCTAAAACACCGATGTAAGCTAGATACGCCTCACAACCCTTACGAACCAATTTCTCGGCCTTTGCAGATATAACATTTGACAAGTAATTCTGATGTTCCCTAATTACAACTACCTCGTCCTCCTCCGAAGTTTTTAGTACCATTCGTTTGGCAGCACAGTCCAAGTTTGCCTGATGTTTCACCAGCAAATCCATTCCCAGAATTAAGTTGAATTCTCCAAAAGGAAGTTCCATCAAATTCGTTAAAAAGATAACTCCTTAAACCTCCAATGGCACATCTCTGAACAGTTTATCGACCCGTACAAACTACCCCAAAGGACTCAACACAGTAATCTTACTTGCAGTACTCTCAACCAAGATATCCAAAATCTCAGACACATTACAAGCTATATAGGAATAAGTAGATCCTATATCTATCAGTGCAGGATAAGGTACATTATAGATAAAGAACGTACCCATGATAATGTTTAGGGCATCTCCATCCTCTCGGTAATGTGTAGCATAAACTAGAGGTGGCTGCCTCGCCTCAGTACGACTAGCACCTCTACCCAGTGCCCTCGGACCATGGCCTACACCATTACCACCTCTGGCCTGAGTACAACCTCTCGGTGGTTGCTGAACACCCCTCAGCGGCTGTACAGTACCCACACCAGTAACTTTCATCTGATCGGGCCTCTGTGCATAATCTCAAATACGATGCTCCAATAATCGCATCTCAGACATGCCCCAATCCTCTTCCAACACTCACCCTGATGGTGTCTCCCACAATCCCCACAAGGCTGCAGTCCAGTAATAGTAACAGGGGCCCAACTCTGACTGGCTCATCAACACTGGCCGTTTTCTTAGGCCCCAGAAATGACCTTGAGGGCTCCGAATCTGTAATGCCCCCGAACCCGAGACCGTCGCCGGAGTCGAGTACGAGGTGTTACTAAACTTAATTCATTAATTAAACAGCTTAAACAATTTATTTTAGAATTTCCAGACAAGCTAACTAACTACATCACAGTCGCTTAAAAATTCATATCTCGAGTCTCGAAACTCAAAATTAAGATCCACAACTTTTCCCTGAAACTAGACTCATTTATCTATCTAGTAATTATTTTTATAGAAATTTTGGTCAACTTAATTAGTACAGTTTATGATTAAAGTCTCCCCTGTTTCAGGGTTTGACTACTCTGACCCCTGTGTATTACGAATCATATATCTCCCTGTACAAAGTTTCAATGATTATGTTGTTTGTTTCTCATAAAACTAGACTCAATAAGGAATATATACATATAAAAGACTTCTAATTATTGTTTTACAATTTATGGTGAATTTTTAAATTTAGAATAGGGTATTCAGAGACCAATCTAAACCTGTTCCACCAAAACTTAAATATCTCATAAAATATAACTCATTTACCTGTTTTGTTCCATCCATATGAAAATAGACTCATCAAGCCTCTATTTCATAACTTATTCATCCATTAATTCCATTTCTACTATTTTTAGTGATTTTTTAAATTCATGTCACTGCTGCTGTCTGATTCTATTTTATGGCCAATTTTACCTTTCCAAGGATTTTCATGGTTTAGTTAAGACATAAAGTATACATGTTATCATATATAAACTTGATTAGCCATTCCAATAGCTAATCATTTACAAGCCATTTTGTTACCAAACCATAACCATATCATATGATCATTTACACAAAGTGAGTATATTGCTATACATGCCACACTCAAAATATACAAGCCATTTTACCAATTTAGGTCTTCGGATAGTGTGAACGAGCTTTCGACCTATCCCGATTCTCAAGCCAGCTTCTCAAAACTAAAATGAATGAAAAGAAGGGAGTAAGCATAAATGGTTAGTAAGTTCACATGAAAATAACAAGTAACATGATCATGCAATCCAACATAAACATCATTAAGACACTCATATCATAAGAATACTTACTATCTTACCACAATTTTGCCTTACCAAGTTCTCAACCAAGGATTAAACTCATACCTATCCATTTTCACTTCTTCAACACATTCATCATAGAATCACTTTCGTTTTAAGTATTCTCCATATTCTCTTAGCATTCTCCCGTTGAACACATCGGAATATAATTTCAGATACGCGGATAGTGTGCATGTAAGTGCTATACTCATAACTAAACAAGTTCAATAGCTTTTGAAATCTATTTAGCCAAGCTACCATGTAACCCGCCCATAAACAAACTCAGACTCAACTCAAGGAGCTTGGGTGTTCGCATCCATAAGTGAACTTGGACTCAACTCAACGAGCTCGGATGCCTAGCTACATCTCATGAACTCGGACTCAACTCAACGAGTTCGAAACTCAACCATCCTAGTGACATGTCACTTGTACCCTAATCTATTCCCAATGTTCAAACGGGATTCTTCTAAATTTTACATTTTGATCACCTTCTTCGAAATGTAAAAACCGATACTTGCTAACATCTCATACTTATCAAGTTGTTCACATAATTTGCATATTACCAAATAATAATTCACAAAGCACAATATTTCATGATAATAAATATCATATCATACAAATATCATTAAAACACTTAAAATAAAATTATGTTACCTAATTTACACATGAATTACCTCGATACAAAATATTAGTAATCGAGCCTATTCCTCATAAACTTTGTTTTTCCCTCGACCACGACTTGAATCTTCATTCTCTTGATCTATAATACCAAATTAATTTATTTAATACATAAATTCATCAAAACAGCCCCTAGTACGAACTTTGGCAAAATTACCATTTTGTCCCTAAACTTTTACATATTTACACTTTTTCCCCTAGGCCCGGGAATTAAACTTCATCCCTTATTCTTATGTTTTATGACATGCTGATCATTTTTCCCTTCAACATCAAATTCACACTCTAACATGTACTTATGAATATTAGGTATTTTTACCGATTAAGCCATTTTACTCGTTTTCACTTAAAACCGAGTAGCACAAGTTGTCTAGCATAATTTAAAACCTCATATTCTATCATAAAACACCAAAATACACAAATTTCACCATGGGTATTTTTCCAAATATGAACCCTAGGTTGAATTATTGCTAGCATAAGCTAAATCGAGCTATCGGGATTTCAAAAACATAAAAATCATTAAAAACGGGCATAGAAATCACTTACAATCAAGGCTTAAAAGTGTTAAAACCCTAGCTATGGTGGAGAGCAAAATTTGGCAGCAACTTATGGAGAAGATGATCATTTTTGTGTTATTTTTCCCATTTTATGTCATTTAATATCCAAATGACCAAAATACCTTACTTTACTAAACTTTCAAAAATTTCATCCATGTCCAATTTTTTTCCATAAACTTAGAAATTGGTCAAATTGCTATTTAAGACCTCCTCATTAATATTCCAAAGCAATTTCATACTAAAAACTTCTAGAATGCAAGTTTTCCAAATTATTCGATTTAGTCCCTAATTTCAACTTAAGCACTTTATGCATAGAATTTTGTCACGAAATTTTCACACAATCATGAAATCATATCATAAACCTCAAAATAATTATTTCTATCTCGAATTTGTGGTCACGAAACCACTATTATAATTAGGCCCTAATTCAGGATATTACAACTCTCCCCCCTTTAAGGATTTTTGTCCTCGAAAATCTTACCGGTAAACAGGTGTGGGTATTGATTTCTCATGGTTTCCTCAGGTTCCCATGTAGTCTCTTCTACCCCGTGTTTTTGCCACAATACTTTCACGAGAGCGACACTTTTATTTCTTAGTTGCTTGACCTCTCGAGCTAAAATCTTAATCGGTTCTTCTTCGTAAGTCATATCCGGTCGTAGCTCAATTTCAGTCAGTGAAATTATATGTGAAGGATCCAAACGATACCGACATAGCATAGATATGTGGAACACATCATGCATCTTCTCTAATTCAGATGGCAATGCTAACCGATAAGATACTGGTCCAACTTTTTCAATTATTCCTTACGGTCCAATAAAACACGGACTCAACTTGCCTTTCTGTCCAAATCTAAGAACTTTCTTCCATGGAGATACTTTTAAAAATACCTTACCACCAACTTCAAACTCGATTTCCTTTCGTTTCAAATCCGCATAAGATTTCTGTCTATCCGAAGTAGCTTTCAAATAATCTCGAATCACTTTCACTTTTTCTTCAGTTTCTTTTATTAGATCAACTCCATAAATCTTATTTTCCTTGAGTTCAGTCCAATACAATGGGGTCTAAAATTTACGACTGTACAATGCTTCATAAGGTGTCGTCTTCAAACTCGTCTGATAACTATTATTATAAGCAAATTCTATCAACGGTAAGTATCTTTCCCAACTACCTTGAAATTCCAATATACAACATCTGAGCATGTCTTCAAGAATCTGAATCACTCTCACTGATTGTCCATCAGTTTCTGGATGAAAGGCAGTGCTGAAATTTAATGTCGTACCTAATTTCTCTTGCAACTTTTGCCAAAGCCGCAAAGTAAATCTTAGATCTCTATCCGAAATGATTGACAAAGATATTCCGTGAAGTCTAACAATCTCTCTAATATACAATTTAGCCAACTTATTAAGAGAATAATCCATATGTACCAGAATAAAATGAGCCGATTTAGTCATTCTGTCAACTATTACCCAGATGGCATCTTTCT
Organism: Gossypium hirsutum; assembly: GCF_007990345.1. NCBI lineage: Eukaryota > Viridiplantae > Streptophyta > Magnoliopsida > Malvales > Malvaceae > Gossypium > Gossypium hirsutum. Next base: position 67,999,104 of record NC_053433.1, read on the forward strand.
TCCCTGAAGTTAACGACAACCCTAATACAAAATCCATAGTAATCCAATCCCATTTCCATTCAGGAACTATGATAGGCTGGAGTAGTCCTGAAGGTACTTGGTGTTCAGCTTTCACTTGTTGACAAATTAAGCACTTTGATACAAACTCAGAGATATCTCTTTTCATTCCACTCCACCAATACATTTTCTTCAAGTCATTATACATTTTCGTACTGCCCGGGTGAACTGCCAAACACCCATTATGTGCTTCATGCAAAATCTTTTGAATCAACTCATCATTTTTCGGTACACAAATCCAGTTTTTAAACATCAAGCAACCATCAGAACTGATTCTGAAATCTGACCTTGTATCCACCTCACATTGTTTTCTTTTGGCTTGCAAATCTTCATCGCTTTTTTGAGCTTCACAAATCTCTTGTAAAAACATCAGTCTTGCTCTTAACTATGCTAAAATTGAACCATCATCTGATACCTTTAACTAAGTATTCATAGCTCTCAAAGAAAATAGCATCTTTTTGCTCAAAGCATCGGTAACCACATTCGCTTTTCCCAGATGATAGTCAATAACAAGCTCGTAATCTTTCAATAACTTTAACCATCTTCACTATTTCAAATTCAAGTCTTTTTGTGACATCAAGTACTTAAGAATTTTGTGGTCGGTATATACTCGGCACTTTTCACCGTACAGAAAATGTCGCCAAATCTTCAAAGCAAACATTATAGCAGCCAATTCCAAATCATGAGTCAGATAATTCCTTTCGTGAGATTTTAACTGCCTCGAAGCATAAGCCACCACTTTTCCTTCTTGCATAAGTACACATCCTAAGCCATTTCGAGAAGCATCACTATACACCACAAATTCTTTACCTGATTCGGGTTGTACCAATACTGGTGCTTCAATTAATAACTATTTCAATTCTTCAAAACTCTGTTGGCATTCTTTCGTCCACTCAAATTTAACATCCTTTCGGAGTAGTCTAGTCATAGGAGCAACAATTATAGGAAATCCATTTACAAACAGCCGATAATACCCAGCTAGTCCCAAGAAACTTCTAACTTCGGTTACATTTTTCGATGGTTTCCAATCAACAATGGCTGAAATTTTACTAGGACCAACCCATATACCATCACCTGAAACAATGTGACCTAAAATTCCAACTTCCCGTAGCCAAAATTCACTTTTACTAAACTTGGCATATAATTGCTTATTTCTCAAAGTTTGCAAAACTATATTCAAGTGCTCGGTATGCACTGTCTCGTCTTTCGAATAAATTAAGATGTCATTTATAAATACCAGAACAAATTTGTCCAAGTATGGCTGAAATATGCGATTCATCAAATCCATAAACACAACAGGAGCATTTGTTAACCCAAATGGCATAACTAAAAATTCATAATGACCGTAACTTGTTCTAAAAGCAATTTTAGGCACATTCGACTCTTTTACTCGCAGTTGGTAGTACCCAGATCTCAAGTCAATCTTTGAAAACCATGTTGCTCCTTTCAACTGATCAAACAAATCATCAATTCTCGACAACGGATACTTGTTCTTGATTGTCAGCTTGTTTAATTGCTGATAGTCAACACACAATCTCATAGAACCATCTTTCTTTTTCACAAATAACACAGGAGCACGCCAAAGTGAAAAACTTGGTCTCACAAAGCCTTTGTCAATCAACTCTTGCAATTGCGACTTTAATTCTTTCAACTCTACTGGTGCCATTCTATACGGAGCAATCAAGATCGAAGCTGTTCTCGATATCAACTCAATACCAAATTCTACTTCCCTAACTGGAGGCAAACCCAGCAACTCTTCTGGAAATACATCCGTGAATTCACACACAATCAGCACTGATTCAACTTTCTTTTCAATTTCTTTTTTATTAAGCACATATGCCAAATAAGCTTCATAACCCTTCCTCAAATATCTCTGAGCCGACATTGAAGAAATCACACTAGATAATGCTTCTAATTTGCCTGATTCAACTCGCAGAATTTTACCACTTTCACACTTTAATTCTATAACCTTTTCTTTGCAATTTACTATAGCATCATGCAATGTAACATCAAATTCATCAAACGGCAACAACATAAAGTCGGCCGGAAAGTAATGACCCCGAATCATTAAAGGAAATTTCTTGCATGCTTTATCAACTATCACACATTTGCCTAATGGATTTGACACTCTAATCATAAATTCTATGTACTCAACAGGTATATTCATACTAGACACCAATTTCATGCACACATATGAATGAGTAGAACTGGGATCAACCAAAGCAATAACATTAACATCATAAAGAGAAAATATACCAGCAATCACGTCGGGTGATGAAGCATCTTCACATGCTTTTATGGCATAAGTTCTAGCTGGAGCCCTTGCTTCAGGTTTAGCTACTGAATCTCTGACTACATTCTTGCTACTTGGTTCATTTCCAGCTTTTCTCGAATATCTTTCCCTCGAGTCTGCACCACTAGCTTTTACACTCTGAAAATTTTCTTTCTTAACTCTCTCTGGGCAGTCTCTAATAAAATGATCAAGAGAACCACACCGAAAACATTCATTCGCTCTACACGGGCCAAAATGATTTCTACCACACCGCTGGCACTTGGGCTTAGCAAATCTCGAATTCCCCACACTAGCCATGGAAGTAGTCTGAGATTTAAGACCCACATTTTGCTTCTTAGAATTTCCATATGATTGTCCGGCTGAAACTTGAGAACGAGGATTCATATTTCTAGATTTTCTAGATTACTGTGAGAATGAACTGCTCTTCAATCTTTTCTTCCAATTTCTAGTATCAGCTCTACTTTTTTCTTCTCTTTAAGTAGTTCTTCAGCCTTACAAGCTCGATCAACAAGTACTACCATTTCTTTTAACTCAAGAATCCCAACAAATACTTTGATGTCTTCATTGAGTCCGTCTTCAAATTGTCTGCATATTTTAGCCTCTGTAGGAACATATTCTCTAGCATACTTACTCAACCTGGTGAGCTCCCTTTCATATTCAGTAACTGTCATGTTGCCCTGCTTCAATTCACGAAACTCTTTACACTTCTGATCAACAAATCTTTCACTGATGTATTTCTTCCGAAATTCTTCTTGAAAGAACTCCCAAGTCACTTTCTCTTTTGGTACCACTGAAATCAATGTCTTCCACCAATGATAGGCTGGACCCCTCAACAATGATATAGCACATTTCAAGCATTCCTCAGGTGTACAAGACAATTCACCAAATACCCGAATAGAATTCTCAAGCCAAACTCTGCTTTCTCGGCATCATCATCAACATTTGCCCTAAATTTTTCGGCCCCTTGCTTGCGGATTCTGCCAACTGGAGTTCTGTGAAATTTCATCAGATCCATACCTTGAGGCATTGGAGGTACAAGTTGAGGAATCGGGGGAGGTGGGGAGGTTGTGTATTCGGGTTCATACGAACGAACTCAGTATACCAAGCATTTATCATCTGGAGAAAGGCTTCCCGAGCCCCTTCTCCTCCTCCTTGACCAACAGTAGGAGGTGGATTTTTAGTTGGCACCACCCCTTCAGCCGGAGCTGGTGCATTACTCTCTGCATCATCAGCCACAGCTGGATCGGGATCCATTTACTATAAAAAATCATTTAAAAGGTCAGAAGTCATCACACTATCACAATATATATCTGTGGCATGTATAGCAAAACCCGTACATACAACACGTTAGTTCGAGAACTGACTAAACCTGCTCTGATACCACCAAATGTAACGCCCTAACCTAAGACCATCGCCGGAGTCGAGTACGAGGTGTTACTAAACTTAATTCATTAGTTAAACAGCTTAAACAATTTATTTTAGAATTTCCAGACAAGTTGGCTAACTGCATCACATTTGCTTAAAAATTCGTATCTCAAGTTTCGAAACTCGAAATTAAGATCCGTAAATTTTCCCTGAAACTAGACTCATATATCCATCTACTAATTTTTTATATAATTTTTGGTCGAGCTAATTAGTACAGTTTATTGATTAAAGTCTCCCCTGTTTCAGGGTTCGACTCCTCTGAACCCTGTGTATTACGAATCATATATCTCCCTGTACAAATTTTCAATAATTATGTCATTTGTTTCTAATAAAACTAGACTCAATAAGGAATCTATACATATAAAACATGACTTCTAATTATTTTTTTAAAATTTATGGTGAATTTTTAAATTTAGAACAGGGGATTTAGAGACCACTCTAACCCTGTTCTACCAAAACTTAAATATCTCATAAAATATAACTCATTTACCTGTTTTGTTCCATAGACTCATCAAGCTTCGATTTCATAACTAATTCATCCTTTAATTCCATTTCTACTATTTTTAGTGATTTTTCAAATTCATGTCACTACTGCTGTCTGATTCTGTTTTAAGGCCAATTTTACCTTTCCAAGGATTTTCATGGTTTAGTTAAGACATAAAGCATACATGTTATCATATATAAACCTAATTAGCCATTCCAATAGCTAATCATTTATAAACCTGATTAGCCATTCTAATAGCTATACATGCCACACTCAAAATATACAAGCCATTTTACCAATTTAGGTCTTCGGATAGTGTGAACGAGCCTTCGACCTATCCCGATTCTCAAGCCGGCTTGTCAAAACGACAATGAATGAAAAGAAGGGAGTAAGCATAAATGGTTAGTAAGTTCACATGCAAATAACAAGTAACATGATCATGAAATCCAACATAAACATCATTAAGACACTCATATCATAAGAATACTTACTATCTTACCACAATTTTGTCTTACCAAGTTCTCAACCAAGGATTAAACTTATACCTATCCATTTTCACTTCTTCAACACATTCATCATCGAATCACTTTCGTTTTAAGTATTCTCCATATTCTCTTAGCATTCTCCCGTTGAACACATCGGAATATAATTTTAGATACACGGATGTGTGCACGTAAGTGCTATACTCATAACTGAACAAGCTCAATAGCTTTTGAAATCTATGTAGCCAAGCTACCATGTAACCCACCCATAAACAAACTCGGACTCAACTCAATGAGCTCGGGCGTTCGCATCCATAAGTGAACTCAGACTCAACTCAATGAGCTTGGATGCCTAGTTACATCTCACGAACTCGGACTCAACTCAACGAGTTCCGAACTCAACCATCCTAGTGACATGTCACTTGTACCCTAATCTATTCCAATGTTCAAATGGGATTCTTCTCAATTTTACATTTTGATCCCCTTCTTCAAAATGTAAAAACCGATACTTGCTAACATCTCATACTTATCAGGTTGTTCACATAATTTGCATATTACCAAATAATAATTCACAAAGCACAATATTTCATGATAATAAATATCATATCATACAGATATCATTAAATCATTTAAAATAAAATTATGTTACCTTATTTACATATGAACTTACCTCGATACAAAACATTAGCAGTCGAGCCTATTCCTCGTAAACTTTGTTTTTCCCTCGTAAACTTTGTTTTTCCCTCAATCACGACTTGAATCTTGTTTTTCTTGATCTATAATACCAAATTAATTTATTTAATACATACATTCATCAAAACAGCCCCTAGTACGAACTTTGGTAAAATTACCATTTTGCCCCTAAATTTTTACATATTTACACTTTTTTCCCCTAGGCTCGGGAATTAAAATTCATCCCTTATTCTTATGTTTTATGACATGCTAATCATTTTTCCTTTCTATAGCAACATCAAATTCACACTCTAACATGTGCTTATGAATGTTATGTATTTTTACAGATTAAGCTCTTTTACTCGTTTTCACTTAAAATCGAGTAGCACAAGTTGTCTAGCATAATTTAAAACCTCATAATCTAGTATAAAACACCAAAATACACAAATTTCACCTACGGGTATTTTTCCAATTATGAACCCTAGGTTGAATTATTGCTAGCATAAGCTAAATCGAGCTACCAGGATTTCAAAAACATAAAAATTATTAAAAACGGGCATAGAAATCACTTACAATCAAGGCTTAAAAGTGTTGAAACCCTAGCTATGGTGGAGAGAAAAATTGGACAGTAACTTATGGATAAGATAATCATTTTTGTGTTATTTTTCCCATATTATTTCATTTAATATCCAAATGACCAAAATGCCCTTCCTTACTAAACTTTCAAAAATTCCATCCATGTCCAATTTTTGTCCATAAACTTAGAAATTGGTCAAATTCCTATTTAAGACCACCTAATTAATATTCAAAAGCAATTTCATACTCAAAACTTCTATAATGCAAGTTTTGCAAATTATTCGATTTAGTCCCTAATTTCAACTTAAGCACTTTATGCAGAGAATTTCATCACGAAATTTTCACACAATCATGCAATCATATCATAAACCTCAAAATAATTATAAAATAATTATTTCTTTCTCAAATTTGTGGTCACAAAACCACTATTTTGATTAGGCCCTAATTTGGGATATTACAGAATCCCTCTTGTTCCTACCTCTCTCATTCTCACGGTTCTGGCGCTCAGCGCGCTTCACATCCTCGGCGATCTTCGCCTTATCCACTAAAGTAGAAAAATGTCACTCACTCTGTGGAGCTATCAGAACCCTTAAACCATCCCTGAGGTTGTCCTCAAAATGAACACAATGCTCATATTCAGTTGCCACCATCCCACGCACATAGTGGCTAAGTCGCAATAATTCAGCCTTGTATTCGGCCATTGATTTATCCCCCCGCGTCAAATTTTGAAACTCCTTCCTCCGGGCATCCGCATAACTAGCTGTAACACCCCTTACCCGTATCCGAAGCTGGGACAGGGTTCAAGGCGTTACCGAACTTAAACATTCACAAACATGCAAAACCAAGACAAAAAATTTCATCCAAATTAAAACTTTTCAAAAACATGTAAATTGTCCCTTATACAGGCCTTCGAGGCCTAAAACATACATCAGGGTGGTTCGGGACTAAACCAAGGACTTTAGAAATCTCTGGGAAACTTAGAGAAATTTTCATAGAACAGGGTCACATGCCTGTGTGGACACAGGGACACGCTCGTGTCTTCAACATGTCCGTGTTCTCAGGCCGTGTAACTCTCTATTTATGACATCAGCAAAACAAATTCATTCACACGGCCAAGCCACAAGCCTGTATGCTAAGCTATGTCCTCCACACGACTGAGACACATGGCCATGTCTTTAGCCATGTAGCCAACACTTACGCTATTTTCCAAGCCTTATGTTGTCCTTAATTCTCTCCCATGCTTATACACATTATAGACACACATTATAACATCAATTTAATGGTTAATCATTCTTTAGTAAAATTTTGTTAAAGCATTTACATATTGTCATACATGTGTTTATTACCTATACTCATGTTACACCAAGTTAGACATTCCAATTCACATTCTACAATTGTCCATATCCAATCATTATCAACTTACCACCATGCCACACTTTCATTCCATGGCCACGACCATCTCGAATGGTCTTAGAGCATTCATCATGTACATGTGTTATACTAATCATTCATAACAACCAATTATAAACACATCACAAACATTAACACATAGTAAGAATAATTAGGCTTACAAGCCATAACCATTTAAGCCACATCTCATGGCCATATACAATAAATCAATATAAGCCGATACATTTGGCTAATCATAACAACATCTAACATAAAAACTAGTCCTTATACATGCCACTCACTTGAAAGTATTTAATACACATATGACAATACTCTGGAGATGTTGGCTTGATAGTGTGATGCTGTCTCTGACGGTCTCCAACCCCGAGCTGACCTGAGAACACTAAGGAAATGGAGATGAGGGAGCAAGCTTAAATCTTAGTAAGTACATATGAAAATAATAAGCAATTTACCAACATGATTCCATGAAAATGTAATCATGATTACACCTTTGTTGATTTTCTGGTCATGCTGTTTTCTCGAGTCATAGTTACTAATTTATTTATATCCAGAGCTATAAAACTCCAATTTAAGATCAATAACTTTTATCTAAAACTATACTCATATATCTTCTTACCATAACATTTTCAGAATTTTTGGTTTATCCAATTAGTACAGTTTATTCATTAAACATACCCCTATTTCACTGTCTAATAGTTCCGACCTCTCTTCACTAAAAATTATTTATTTCATGGTACAACACTCGGATGTTTTCCCCATCAATTCCTCTTGAACATAGACTCATTAATGATTTTAGGAATGAAAATTATGACCTATAATTATTCTTTTACAATTTTTAATGATTTTTCCCAAATCAGAACAAGGGATTCCAAAATCATTCTGACCCTGTCTCAGAAAACTCCAATTATCACAGAATATGAAATTCTTTTGCCTTCACCGTTTCTTTTATGAGAAAATAGACTCATTAATCTTTAATTTCATATCTCATTCAACCTCTAATTCAATTTTTACCATTTTTGGTGATTTTTGAAAGTCACACAACTGCTGCTGTCCAAAATTATTTTATTACAGAATTTCACTTTTACATAATTTCACTTACTCTACTCTATCTTACCAAAAGATTCGCTCAACTATTGAGCACATTATTCACAACTTTTCACATAGATATACTTGCAATTATTCATCACATAGTCATGTACATATGTATTTTCACTTCATAAATTTCCCGTTGAACTCATCGGAATAATAAAAGATACCCGGTGGCCTATGCATATACCACCCTTGTAACCGAAGCTCTCTGATACGCATTGTAACACCCCGTACCCGAGACCGTTGCCGAAGTCAGACACGAGGGGTTCACAGACTAAATTCGCTTACTATCGCAGTCCATTTTAAAAATTTCTAGACAGCTGGCTAACTGTGTCGCTGTCACCTTAAAAATCATATCTTGAGTTTCACAGCTCGAAAATCAGTTTCGTGATTTTTCCCTGAAACTAGACTCATATGTCCATCTACATATTTTTTTCTAGAATTTTTGGTCGGGCCAATTAGTACAGTTTATTAGTTAAAGTCTCCCCTGTTACAGGGATCGACTACACTGACCTTTGCGCATTACAACTTGGATATCTCCCTGTACAGGGCTTCAATACTGATTTCGTTTCTTTCTATAGAAACTAGAATCATAGAGGAATCTATACATATATGGAATGACTCCTAATTATCTCCGGTTAATTTATAATTAATTTCCAAAGTCGGAACAGGGAATCCAGAAACCGTTCTGGCCCTGTCTCACGAGAACCTGAATATCTCTTAACATACTGTCCATATGATCGTTTTGTTACTTTCCTACGAAAATAGATTCATCAAGGTTCGTTTACATAATTTATTCACTATTTAATTCTATTCCTACTATTTTTAGTGATTTTCCAAATCTACATCACTGCTGCTGTCAGCATCTGCCTTTAAGGTAGACTTTACCTATTCCATAGTTTCCATGATTCAACTAGCCCTTTTAGCATAAATAGCACAAATTATGATAGTGATTAACCATTCCCATGGCCAATCCTTGTTAAGCATATTCACACCTCTCAATAACCATATCCATACCAAATGATTATAACATTATGCTCAAACATATATAAGCCATTTTCGCATGGCTATCCAAAATTATACAAATCCAAAGGGTACATGACCAACAACAAAAGGGTAGTCCTATACATGCCATTTTCAGAGTTCAACCAAAAGTGTACCAAAAGGGCTTTGATAGTGTGGGCGACTTCGACTTCAATAATCCCGGGTCCGATAGCTGACGAACCAAAATCTATAAAACAGAGATTCAAAGAACGGAGAAAGCATTTAATGCTTAGTAAGTTTTAAGCAAGACAAAGTGTTCTCAATCACTATTATTGGACATTCATTTCAACTGTTCGATGAAGTTAATCTAGAGCTTCATCTCGATCTATAATATCATTAAACGCAACACTTGGCTGCCACATATATACTTTTTAATAATAATGACCTAGATGGTCAAATATTTCCAAAGCACATTCTCACATTTGGAGTTATAATATTAATCACATTTACCTACCTCTTTGATACTGATAATTCACCTCGAAATCACTCCACCGATGAGTAAGTAATACGTACCTGAACATCTTGAATACATAATAATTATTTGATGGTAACTTAATGCAGATACTCAATATCAAAGTCTTACTTGAATCCTAGCATTTAGCCGTCGGGTCTTTAAAGCTCGGATATAGTACGAGCACAAAGCCTACGGACATTAATCAGGATAATACTCTCGCATAAAGCCTGCGGGATTTTAACCCGGATATAGTACTGACACAATTACCCTTCGGGACTTATCACATTTATACACTTTCACATCCATCACGTTGGCCACTCGGCCCTGTGACATATATACACTTTCACATTCATCACATCGGCCATTAGGCCTCATCACATATATACACTTTCACATTCATCACATCGGCTATTAGGCCTTATCACATATATACATATCACATATATACACTTTCACATTCATCACATCGGCTATTAGGCCTTATCACATATATACACTTTCACATTCATCACATCGGCCATTAGGCCTTATCACATATATATACACTTTCACATTCATCACATGGGCCATTCGGCCTTACCACATATATACACTTTCACATTCATCACATCGGCCATTAGGCCTTATCACATATATATACACTTTCACATTCATCACATCGGCCATTAGGCCTTATCACATATATACACTTTCACATTCATCACATTGGCCATTCGGCCTTATCACATATATATACATTCACATCACAATTATCCAAATATACTTCACATATCACATATACTATCATGTATACACTTTGTCTTGGCCGAATCTACATTAATCATTTCCCAATGAATAATTCAATTTCACGCCATACTATCATTTCATATTCGAATACTCATAAACTTACAATTTCACAAATTTTAATATCCAAGATCCATCTAACACTCATGTATCGTTTTACAATATCACGATTTAGAATTCACGTATGGGTTTAATCAATAGCTTATGAGTAACTAAAACAAGTTTTATCCATGTTTATAACAAAATCACATATTCACTACGAGCTGTTTTCCTGAGCAGTAGTCACTAAATTATTTATAACTGGAGCTACAAAACTCCAAATCACTTGCCGTTAATTTTACCTGAATATAGACTCGTATATCTTCCATCCATAAAATTTTCAAAATTTTAGGTTTGGCCAATAAATACCAGATTTTTCTTAAATTTTCCCCTGTTTCACTGTTTGACTAATTTGACCACTCTTCACTACGAATCAAATTTCTCATTTTACAGAATTAAAAATGTGTTGTATTTGATTTCATTTGAAACTAGACGCATTAAGGAGTCTAAGCATATAAATTTTATCTTATAACCATTTTTGTACAATTTATAATGATTTTCTAAAAACAGAACAGGGGATTTCGGAGTCATTCTGACACTGTCCCACACAACTTTAAATATCTCTTTATAGGAAATTTCTTTGCTTCCACGGTCTCTTTTATAAGAAACTAGACTAAATAAGCTTTGATTACATATTTTATTTAGCCTATAATTCCACACCAACAATTTATAGTGATTTTCTAAAATCACGTTACTGCTGCTGTCCAAAGCAAATTATTACAATTTGCTCTTAAATTTCCAAGTCCAAACACATATGAACTTACCATTTGAGTTTAAGACATCATGGCCACATCATATCTTATTAAATCAACTCATTATGTCCTATTATGATTGAATTTACTCAACGTTTAATCACTTAAAACTTACCTCGGAAGTGGTCGACGACTAGATATCCACGGCTATTCGTTTACTTTCTCTTTATCCAAAATTGCCCCTCTATGCTCTTGAGCTTAATTAACAAAATTTAAACTATTTTAATCACCTTGTTATATCATTAAAAACAACAAGGTAAATCTTCTCAATGAAACTCATACATAAGGCAACACCTCGATACATCTGCACACATTCGGTATTTCATAAAAACCATCCCAAATACATTTACCTAGGTATCACCATGTCGCCTTATATACATATACTAGTTATGTGGTCAATTTTTCCGATGACCTAAGCATATAACTAATTACACCTTTAATAATATTCACAAAGCCGATTATCCACATGACTACCTTAGCATATTATTAGTTAGCTTCTTATCCAAATTTGCCATAAAGAAAATTAACTCATATCCCCTCAAGTGCATAAGCAATTGCATCCAAAGGACACTTTAAATGCAAGTTTTGAAGGTAACCGAATGCACATATATTTATACCAAGGCATCATATACTTCAAACCAACTATCAAGGCATAAAGCCGAACCTTCAAAATCAATTATCAATACACGTTCAAACATGCCCTCCTACAAATATACAAGTTCTCCCTTAGTTAAACTAAATCATGCTTTAAGGTTTAATGTTCATCTTTAACACAATTACCACACTTCAAACTAAATTTTCAGCTTCATATATCCCACACCAGATTTTTTTTTCCATGCTCAATTTCCATGGCCGAATGAAATTATGCCCTAATTCATGAACTTAAACAACATTGGCCAACTTTCCAAGCTCATTTGAGCCATCAAGCACATTTAGTTTGTTCATACTCAACTAGAATCAATTATCCTCCCAAAATCATCAAACACACAAAATATACCCCATTAAGCTCATGACCGATTTCTACATGCTTCATGAACACAAAAATTTTCACATGGGTCTTGTTGCAAGCTTCAAAACCAACCAAAATTCACAACTTTCAAAGAAAATAACATGAACCTTACCTTATTTGAAGCCTTCTTTTGCCGAATGCCCTAAGCTCAAAGGTTTCTATTTTCTTTCTCAACTCACGGCAAGAAGAAGAAGAAAATGGCCTTGTTATTTTCACCTCAAACATGTTTTTTCATTTATTTCATTAACTTTTATTATATTCTTTCTCCCATAACACACTAACACAACATGTTTCCAACATGTTTCACCCCATAACATTTTGTCCACTCTCATGCTCATGGCCGGCCACTACTAATTAGGGGGGGAAATTGACATGCAAGTCCACCCTTTTTATTTCATGCACTAATAGATCCTTATGTTTTGACCTATCACATTTCAAAAGTGTCACACATAAGTCCTATTGACTAAATTCACATGCAATTTACTAAATCAAAGCTTAAAACTTTCACACATTCGTATTCACATATAATAGTCATAAAATATGACGGCTAATTATTTTTATGACTCGATTTTGTGGTCCCGAAACCACTTTTCGACTAGGGTCAAATTAGGGGTGTCACACGCATAGTAGCCTGCACTTAGTACTACACATGCAACCTATCAATTTGGTAGATGTAGTAGCCTACAATTCGTACTACACACGTGACTTATCCATTTGATACACATAATAGCCTGCACTTAGTACTACACATGCAACCTATCAATTTGGTAGATGTAGTAGCCTACAATTCGTACTACACACGTGACTTATCCATTTGATACACATAATAGCCTGCACTTAGTACTACACACGTGGTCGAAGTTAACGGGTACGCATAGTAGCCTGCACTTAATACTACACATGTGACCTATCAATTTGGTACACGTAGTAGCCTGCACTTAGTACTGCACACGTGACCTAACCATCTGATACACGTAGTAGCTTGCACTTAGCACTACACACGTGATCGAAACTATCGGGTACGCATAGTAGCCGGCATTTAGTACTACACATGCGACCTAACAATCTGGTACACGTAGTAGCCTGCACTTAGTACTACACACGTGACCTAAAGTTGTCTTAAATGCATAGTACTACACATGTGTTCTCACAACGAATCATTCATATCTCTTCTATTCTGAAGGTTCAATCAGGAAATTCTTCATTTTTCAATATTTTACTAACTCATTCTTAGTCAAACCCAATTCATAGTTTACATCAATTGATCATTCTATAGGCAGCCACGTCTCATATGGTAACAAAAGATAATATCATAAAAAGAATCAATATATTATTTACATACAAACTTACTTGTTTCAAAGAAACATCATATTCCATCAGACTTCCAAACCTTTACCAGACGTACTCGAATGGTGGCTTCATTCACATAGCAATATCACATAATCACATAGGATTGCAACATTTTCATTATAATAGCAAAACATCAATAACATGTTATATCATCAAAATAATCGCATAATATCAAATTATTCACATATATATACTTACAACTCATGTAATATCGAAGCATTAGCATTCAAATACAATATTGCATTATTAAAATCACATGAACTTACCTCAGGTTCGAGTACGACTATATATTCTGATTTCCAATCTATGCCCGAATCTCATTTTCCTTGATCTATAATACCATATTTAGCTTACTAATTAGTCACATTATTCATATGGGTCCACAAATCATACTTTTATAAATTTGTATTTTGACCCCTAAACTTTCACATATTTGTACTTTGACCCCTAGGCTTGTAAAATGATTTTTATTCAATTTCCTTGTATTTTAAGCCTAGCCGCATCATTTTCATAACTGTAGCAGACCCTAATTTCCACTGAATCACACATTTATTACAAATTTTGTAACATTTACAAAATGGTCCTTTTTGACAATTTCACCGAAAATCACTTAGTAAAAAGTCATTTATTACACACCGAGCATTCATATTCTACCATTAGACATCCAAACACATGCATTTCATCCATGGGTAAATTTTTAGACACAAACCCTAGCTCAAAATATGGGTAGAAATGAGTAGATCTTATTACGAGGATTTCGAAAATGTAAAAATCATTAAAAACGAGGCTAGAACGGACTTACAATCAAGCTTGGAAGCTTGAAAAACCCTAGCTATGTCTTTTCCATGCAATTTTTGGCCATGTGGTAGAAGATGGACAAAAATTGGCTTTCAATTTTGTTTTTAATTCATTTTAATTATTAGATTACCAAAATGCCCCAAACTTAAAAATATTCTATTTCACCCATTTCATCTCCATTTTTGTCCAACAAATTATACAATGGTCTAATTACCATTATAGGGTCTCCAATTTAAAATCTCATAACATTAGACATCTCTAACATGTAGAACTCAACTTTTTCACTTTTTATAATTTAGTCTTTTTGACCAAATTGAGTGCCCAAACGTCCAAATTTTCGAACAAAATTTTCAAAAAATCATCCCGTGAAATTGTAGACCATAAAAATATAATAATTTTTTTATTGTGTCAGATTTGTGGTCCCGAAATGACTGTTCCAACTAGGCCCTAATTCGGGATGTTACACTAGCGCCCACATATTTTCCTTGGAAAACGGTCTTAAAGCATTCCCAAGTCAACTGATCGGGCTGAGTGCCCTCTTTAATCTTAAGCCACCACTGGTAGGCCTCATCTCACAGTAGTGACAATGCGACCTTTAGTTTCTGCTCGAGAGTGTAGTCAAGATTATCCATGATCCTTTTCGTTACCTCAATCCAATATTCAGCCACATTAAGGGTAACTCCAGCAATTCCCCTAAAAATCTCTGCTCCATTGGACAGGAGTCATTCAGTAACTGACCCGCGGTCCACAGTACCAATATTGGGCCCAACGACCCTTTCCAAAATTCGTAACATGGCCCGGGAAATGTGTCGTCCCCAGCCGTACGATCATGAGACCTAGTCTCAGTCACAGGTGAAGCCAGTGCCTCTCTAGCTTCAATGTTAGGCATGTGGCCAGATGACGAAGAGCCAGCCCGAGCACCTGGACAGCCTCCGCTGCGGCCTTTTGTACCCCCTCCACGAGTACTTCTGGTGCTCATATCGAATTACGCTTTATCTGTATTAACAAATTTATGCATCAGTTTACAGTTCCAGTGTTTATTAACGGATATTTTATGGAAAATAGTATTAGTTATTCAGAGTTTGTTTTTGCGGATCACAGTCTTACTACAGTTTTAGTTTACCCTAAATAGAGTATTTCAGTACGTCTACTACCTATAGTAGTCCCAGTATTTCAATTAATTAAACAACAATTTCAGAAGACTTACAAAATCGGCACCGAAGACTCAGTGTATGATCGTGAGGTTCTGTGATAGGTTTTAAATATTTATAATTATTCGTTCTTGAACTAACTATTATTGCGATTTAGGCAAGTGTACCTATCGAACAGTAGTATAGTTTTAGCAAGACCGGATTGTCGAACCCAAAGGAACTAAAAGTACTAGTAATGACTGTCTTTTTATTATCTAGTCTAAGAATAAAGAGGTTTTGTTTTAATTAACTAATTATCTAAACTAAGAACTCATAGAGAAAAGAATTAGGGAATTACTTTTGGAAAAATCGATTTAGTTAAGACAATACCTAAGGACAAATCCACCTAGACTTTACTTGTTATTTTGGCTCCGAATCGGACGATGTATTCATTCAACTTGTTCCATAGAGATCCCTAAGTTATGTTATTATCCCTATTCAAGACTAATAACGTCTAATCCCTAGATTGAATAATCGAGACTTTTCTCTAATTAACATTATAGGGTTGCATTAACTCGATCTATGGATCCCCTTATTAGGTTTCACCTTAATCCGGCAAAATCTTGTCACCCTATTTCTAGGCGCACAATCAACTCTGCTTAATTATGACAAAAGTACTCTTAGACAGGGTCCATTCCTCCTCTGAATAAGAGCACGTCTTGAATCAGTATCCTGGGATATCAAAACAAGAATTAAGAACACATAATTAAGAACAAGTTAAATATTTATCATACGATTCAGAAAATAATAACAAGCTTTGTCTTAGGTTTCATTCCCCTTAGGTATTTAGGGGTTTTAGTTCATAACTAAATAAGAAAACATCTCAGAAGAATAAAGAATACAAAAAATAAAGAAAACCCAAAACTCCTGAAGGGAAATTGAGGAGAGATCTTCAGTCTTGATGATGAATCCGGCTTCTGAGATGGATCAATTGGCTTCCTGGGAGTAATTCCGTACCCCTTATTCTCCGTCTCCCTTTTCTCCTCTTCTAAGGTGTATTTATAGGCTTTGGAATGCCTATGAGCCCTCAAAAGTGGCCTTTTCTGAATTCAACTTAACTTGGGCTCAGCAGGGACACGCTCGTGTGACATGCCAGTGTGCGATTACTTCAGGCCGTATTCGAGCTTGTTAGAATGGCACAGGCATGTGCTATACCCGTATGAGTAGTGCTTCGATTCTGCCAGATTGACACGGCCGTGTGGTCTGCTCGTGTGAGGAAGTCCAAGCCGTGTTAAGTTCGTACTTTGGTCCATTTTCTCTGTTTTTGGTATATTTCTCGTTCCTTTCGCTCTCCTATGCTCTCCTAGGTATAAAACATGAAATTAAAGCATTAGGAGCATCGAATTCACCAATTCTAATGTAAAATCATCCATAAAATGCGTTAAACATGCGGTAAAAATATGTATAAATTACAGTTTATCAAATACCCCCACACTTAAGCATTTGCTTGTCCTCAAGCAAAATCCTCAACTCATAATCAAAATAAATTCTCCTCAACTTATAATTCTTGTCAATAATATCTCAAAATAATGCATAGGTAATCATACATTGAGAATTCAACTAAAACAACATAAAAGTTTCAAACAATCCAAGTTGAGTATTTAATCATGCAAACATAGGTTTCTCTTTGCATCTAAGTAATTGCATTTGATTCAAAATATCATAGAGTTTCACATCATCACTAAAGATTCACTCAAATCACTCGCGGTGTTTAAGGATAATAAATGAAGCACTCAATAGTCAATAATGAAAAGTCATTACCATAGGCTTGTATGAAAATCAAATCTCCACCACTATAATTTAAGATGATACATCAATCAAAACGTCTTTAGAGGGTTGTAGTGAGGCTTGGTTAAGGGGGTGTGGTCACAAGCTGAAAGAAAGGGTTAGAATCGATATTGAATTGAAAAATTGCCTAACTAGAAAAAGAGTTAGTCTTCATTTGCGTACAACAGAGCTTCTCTCAGAATATGAAATTACAGATATGTATACATAGTTTTTTTTTAAGAACAAGTTAGACTAACAATTAAGAACAAAACATAGCTAAGCAATCCATTCAACTCAAATCTCGATGAAAATAGGGATTAATTTAGGGGATTTCAACAATAATGGGTTAAAGGTTAATATTAAGGGTAAAACAAGAAATTGCTTGTTACGCTCAAGCGGGTTTACTAGGGGTTAATCGTGAAGGTAGGCTTTTCATGGCATGAGTGGGTTAATCCTAAGTGCCTTAATCATTTTGACATATCAAATCAAATGGTGTGGTCTCGACATGCATAATCAAGCAAGTCCTAGAATAACAATTCAATACTGATGCACTCAAAGCAATAATAAAAGTGAGCATGAGAGGATTAATAGATGCTCAAAAGGCTTAAAAATCTCACAAAAATTATGGCTTTTTGATGTTTAGACTCGTGAATTCCAATTCAAAGTAATACCTAGACTTGGAGAAATAACCTATAATTTTAAATTCTTAAAAATCAACTTAGCATGCTTGATTCTCTAATGTTTTAAAGTTTAAACAATCAACGCATAAATGCCTATGTTTTAATTCAAGATATATTAATCAAATTCATAAATAAATTAAAATTTATCCTAAATATGATATGAGAGCTTTTCAAGAAGACAAGGTAATTATTTAGGAATTTTTCTGATAATGAAATAAATACTCCCCACACTTAAGATGTACATTGCCCTCAATGTACAAAGATAGATATTAGAGTATAAAAATAAGATAGGGAGAGAAGTGAAACTTCCTGTATTAAGAATGGATGTTCTTCTTGGTTTGGTGAGATCGAGAATAGGAAATGAATCTGGATGTCACGCATGATTCTGAATGATAAAAAGAGAGTGAAGGGAATAATATGATAGTAGTCACAGAGATAAGCTGTGTTTAAAAAGGGAAAGAAATGAATCTAAAAAAAAACTTAATGGAAGGAAAATAAAAGGATTATTCTAATTCTTCAAATGGCACAGTCGGTGCACACACCCATGTGCTCCGTGGCTCGCCCGTGTTTGTCGCGAATTAAGATGTCGTCACACGGCCTTCTGGCACGCTTGTGTGCTTCAGCCCTGTGCGATGTGGATCGCTTCTCCCACGGTCATGTAACTCCACACACACCCGTGTTTATTTGGCAGATTCGATCACGGCCATGTCGCACGGCCGCGTTTCAATCCATGTTAGTCACACGGCCTTAAGCACGGCCGTGTACTAGGCCATGTGGAATTGGGAACCTGTGCTTCAAGTACTCTGTTAGTGACCTAAATGTTTAAAACTTGAAATTTAAATAATTTAAAACCATTAGTATTCGGGTTACCTCCCGAAAAGCGCTTGTTTATAGTCTAAGCTCGAGTATTACCTTGTTGGTTTATTTAGGGTGGTTTGTGGAGTCGTAGCTCCTCTCCATCGACTTTAAAATTCTTGCCATTATAAAGTTTGAGACAGTGTCCATTTACTTTGAAAGTACCATATGATGGGTGACTTACCTCTACTGTGCCATATGGAAGAATAGATTGAATTACGAAAGGTCTTGACCATCGTGATTTTAATTTCCCAGGAAACAATTTGAGTCTTGAGTTGTATAGTAAGACGAGATCTCCAACTTCAAATTGTTTTTGTTGCTTTAAACGAAGGTCATGGTGCCGCTTTGTTGCTTCCTTGTATATACGTGAATTTTCGTATGCATTGGCTTGCCATTCATCAAGCTCGTTCAGCTGTATCAACCTATTTTTTCCTGCAAGTTCGGGATCAAGGTTTAGAAATTTAATAGCCCAAAAAGCTTTATGCTCTAGTTCGAATGGTAGATGACAACTTTTTCCATAAACAAGTCTATAAGGTGATGTCCCTATGGGAGTCTTAAAAACAATTCTGTAAGCTCATAAGGCATCGTCAACTTTCATTGCCCAGTCTTTTCTGTTTGATTTTACTGTTTTTTCAAGGATGTGTTTGATTTCTGGTTTGCTATTTCAACTTGTCTATTAGTTTCAAGATGGTATGGGGTGGCTGTTCTATGATGGACTTCATATTTCTTAAGGGTTTTTTCAAATTGGGTATTACAAAAATGAGTGCCCCTGTCACTGATAATTGCTCTAGGTGTTCTGAATCTCGACAAGAGTTTTTTAAGGAAACATATTACCACTCTAGCATCATTAGTAGGTAGAGCTTGGGCTTCTACCCATTTGGACATGTAGTTAATTGCTACTAAGATGTATTTATTCCTAAATGAACTAGGGAATGGACCCATGAAATCGATACCCCAAATGTAACACCCCGTACCCGAGACCGTTGCCAGAGTCGGACACGAGGGGTTCACAGACTAAATTCGCTTACTATCGCAGTCCATTTTAAAAATTTCCAGGCAGTTGGCTAACTGCGTCACTGTCACCTTAAAAATCATATCTTGAGTTTCACAACTCGAAAATCAGTTTCGTAATTTTTCCCTGAAACTAGACTCATATGCCCATCTACATATTTTTTTCTAAAATTTTTGGTCCGTCCAATTAGTACAGTTTATTAGTCAAAGTCTCCCATGTTACAGGTATCGACTACACTGACCTTTGCGAATTACGACTTGGATATCTCCCTGCACAGAGCTTCAATACTGATGCTGTTTGTTTCTATAGAAACTAGACTCAGATGGGAATCTATACATATATGGCATGACTCCTAATTATCTCTGGTTAATTTATAATGAATTTCCAAAGTCGGAACAGGGAATCCAGAAACTGTTCTGGCCCTGTCTCACGAGAACCTGAATATCACTTAACATACTGTCCATATGATCGTTTTGTTACTTTCCTATGAAAATAGATTCATCAAGGTTCGTTTACATAATTTATTCACTATTTAATTCCATTCCTACAATTTTTAGTTATTTTCCAAATCTACATCACTGCTGCTGTCAGCATCTGCCTTTAAGGTAGACTTTACCTATTTCATAGTTTCCATGATTCAACTAGCCCTTTTAGCATAAATAGCACAAATTATGATAGTGATTAACCATTCCCATGGCCAATCCTTGTTAAGCATATCCACACCTCTCAATAACCATATCCATACCAAATGATTATAACATTATGCTCAAACATATATAAGCCATTTTCGCATGGCTATCCAAAATTATACAAATCCGAAGGGTCCATGACCCACAACAAAAAGGGTAGTCCTACACATGCCATTTCGAAGTTCAACCAAAATTGTACCAAAAGGGGGCTTTGATAGTGTGGGCGACTTCGACTTCAAAATCCCGAGTCCGATAGCTGAAGAACCAAAATCTATAAAACAGAGAATCAAAGAAACGGAGTAAGCATTAAATGCTTAGTAAGTTTTGAGCAAAGAGTTTAGACACAACCAAAGTATAGCATTCATGTAGCTAAACGGATAATTTCATATGCACAAATTTTCAATATCATACTTACTTTACATTACCAACCCTTTTATTCATACACAAAGATCAACTTAGCCAAAGGCCGGTAGCTCATTTATCAACTGAGCGAATACTTATTTGTAAGGGCTCAACTAATTCAAAGCACATACGAAACATACCTCAATGTTGGGATGTTTCAAGCGTATTAACTGAAATTTTTACAGCAAGATCATTCATTCCCAAATCACGTACCTTCGGAATTTAACTAGATATAGCTACTCGTTCAAATACCTTCGGGACATAGCCCGGTTATAGTAACTCGCACAAATGTCTTCGGGACTTAACCCGGATTTAGTAACTCGCACAAATGCCTTCGGGACTTAACCCGAATTTAGTAACTCGCACCAATGCCTTCGGGCTTAGGCCGGAATTAGTATCTCGTACAAATGCCTTCAGATCTTAGTCCGGATATGGTCACTTAGCACAAAGCCTTCGGGACTTAGCCCGGACATCATTCGAATAACCATGCACATTTAACAATAAATCATGACACATTCGTATTTCATTTTCATTAGCAAAACTCAAACACAAGACACTTATCACTCTTGCCATTTTGGCTCAATAGCCACACACAAAGAGCACGATTTTGATTTGCTTAAAACATGATCTAATCAAATCATAATTTAAGCTCTATTACTCAAGAACTTACCTCGGATGTTGTCGAACGATTCCGATGGCTATTCGACCACTTTTTCCTTCCCTTTATCGGATTTAGTTCCCCTTTGCTCTTGAGCTTAATTTAACAAATAAATTGATTTAATCATTTGAGCATCGAAAAGAGAAACTCAAGATACTTAGCCCATATATATATACATTAGACATTAAAGTCACATACATATGAAATCATGAATCAACTCAACATATTAACCCACACTTCCTTTTAGCCGATTGTCTAAGCCAAGATAAAAGCATCAATATGCTTGCCTCTAACCGAATACATGCAACACCAATCTTCTTCCTATGGCCGAATATGCATGTCTATGTCGAGGCCGATTATATGCTTAATACTTCCTACAAGTATGGTTACTTGTATTGATTATATATCATCTTGTTTCAAGTTCAAAACTCGGCTAATACGCATATACACTAGTAATCAAATACTAACATTTTGCACTTCACCTTACTACCATTTCACATCTATTTTCTACCATGGCCGAATGCATCAAGACACCATACCATTCAATTTTGGTCATGGGTTACACAAAGAACTTAATGTCTAACTCAAAAATGCCAAAAAGAAAATCCAAGAGTCATCAATCACCATCACATGTATCATTACAAAGCTTTACACTTAGCATGCAAATGACATCAACACAAATCCACCTTAGCCGAAACTTAACTTATCTTCATGCCTCATCACCACAACATCAAACATCAACCAAGAAGACAACACCCATGGCCGAATATCATCTCCATCTCATAGCAAAGATTTAAACCATGGGCTAGGTAGAACTCAAACTAACAACTAAAAACATGCATGAATCTCAAGGACAACATCAAACATACCTTAGTCTAGCAAACCACCATAGCTGATTTTCTCAAGCTCTTCCCCTTCCTTTCTTTCCTCTATTCGGCCAAAGATGTTCAAGAATGAACACTTTTTTTTTGTTTTCTTTCTTCAATTCACGGCAATGGGGGGGAAACATGGATGAGACAATTTTTTTCATCATCATTTACCTTTCCATTATTATTTTATTACCCATACTCCTTATTTTATTTTATTGTTTCCTCCCATGATACACCAACACAACATGTCTATGACATGTTTTGCCCATCTCCCTTTGTCCATCCTAATGTCATGGCCGGCCACTACTAGATGGGGGGAAAAATTGACATGCAAGTCCCCCCTTTTTCAACATGCACTAATAGGTCCTTATGTTTTGATCTATCACATTTCAAAAATGTCACACATAAGTCCTATTGACTAAATTCACATGCAATTTACTAAATCGAAGCTTAAAAATTTTCACACATTTATTTTAGACAATAAATATCATATTCAAATAATTTGGTGACTCGGTTTAGCGGTCCCGAAATCGCTTTCCGACTAGGGTCACTTTAGGGCTGTCACAACTCTCCCCCACTTAAGAAATTTTCGTCCCCGAAAATCTTACCGGTAAATAGGTTTAGGTATCGTTCTTACATCGAGATCTCGGTTTCCCAAGTAGCTTCCTCGATCCCGTGTTTGAGCCATAACACCTTTACTAACGGAACCCTTTTGTTTCGCAACTCCTTCACTTCACGAGCTAGGATACGCATCGGTTCTTCTTCATAACTCATATCGGCTTGAATTTCAACCTCTGATGGGCTAATTATGTGCGATGGATCAGATCTATAGCATCGAAGCATCAAAACATGAAAGACGTCGTGAATCTTTTCAAGTTCAGGGGGCAAAATCAATCGATACGCAACTGGACCAACTCGTTCGGAGATTTCGTACGGCCCAATGAATCTCGGACTCAACTTGCCCTTACGGCCAAATCTGAGTACCTTTTTCCAAGGCGAAACTTTAAGAAACACTTTATCTCCCACCTGATATTCAATGTCTTTTCGTTTCAAATCCGCATACGATTTCTGACGATCTGTGGCTGCCTTCAGACTTTCACGGATTACCTTTACTTTCTGTTCGGCATCTTTAATCAAATCAACTCCGAAAATTTTACTTTCACCGAGCTCGGTCCAAAACAATGGTGTACGGCATTTACGACCGTACAAAGCCTCGTAAGGTGCCATCTTAATACTTGATTGAAAACTATTGTTGTAAGCGAATTCAATCAAAGGTAAATACCGTTCCCATGAACTACTGAACTCGATGATGCAACATCTCAACATATCCTCAAGTATCTGAATTATCCGCTCGGATTGACCATCGGTTTGGGGGTGAAAAGCAGTGCTAAAATGTAGCTTGGTACCCAAAGCTTCTTGCAATTTCTTCCAAAATCGTGAGGTGAATCTCGGATTTCTATCCGACATGATAGAAATAGGTACCCCGTGTAATCTCACAATCTGAGAAACATACAATTCAGCTAGTTTATCCAATGAAAAATCCGTACGCACGGGGATAAAGTGAGCCGACTTAGTCAGTCTATCGACAACAACCCAAATCGCATCCTTCTTACTTGCTGACAATGGCAGTCCGGACACAAAGTCCATTGTGACTCGATCCCATTTCCACTCGGGTACCATGATCGGCTGAAGTAATCCTGAAGGCACTTGATGTTCCGCTTTCACTTGTTGACATATTAAACATCTTGAAACAAAGTCAGAGATGTCTCGTTCCATACCATGCCACCAAAACCGACGTTTCAAATCGTTGTACATTTTCGTACTCCCCAGGTGAATTGACATTCAGCTACAATGGGCTTCGTTCAGAATCATCGAAATGACATCTGAATTTCCTGGAACACACAACCGACTTCTGAACCTCAAACAATCGTCATCATCAATTTGAAATTCGGATTCCATATTCGGAACACATTCAGCCCGTTTTGCAACCAATTCATCGTCGACTTTCTGAGCTTCACGAATTCGACGAATCAATAATGGTTTGGCCTTTAATTCAGCTACTAACACATTGTCGGGTAGAACAGACAAGTGCACATTCATCACTCGTAAAGTAAATAGTGATTTCCGGCTTAAGGCGTCCGCAACCACATTAGCCTTTCCCGGGTGGTAATCAATGACAAGCTCGTAATCTTTCAACAACTCAAGCCAACGTCTTTGTCGCAGATTTAAGTCTCTTTGAGTCATCAAATATTTGAGACTTTTGTGATCCAAAAATACATGGCACTTTTCACCAAATAAGTAATGTCGCCATATTTTTAAAGCGAATACAATGGCAGCTAGTTCGAGATCATGGGTCGGATAATTTTTCTCATGTGGCTTTAATTGTCTCGACGTATAGGCCACCACTCGACCTTCTTGCATCAATACGCAACCCAACCCAAGTAGGGATGCGTCACTATAAATGACAAACTCTTTTCCTAATTCGGGTTGCACTAAAATTGGAGCTTCAGTCAAATAAGTTTTCAGTTGATCGAAAATTTTCTGACATTTCTCCGTCCATTCGAACTTAACATCCTTTTGAAGTAGCTTCGTTATTGGTCTGGCTATCATCGAGAAACCTTTGACAAATCGTCGGTAATAATCGGTGAGCCCCAGGAAACTCCAAACTTCGGTAATATTTCTTGGAGGCTTCCAGTTAAGTATGGCTGAAATTTTGCTCGGGTCAACTCGAATACCCGATGCGGATACCACATGACCCAAGAAGCTAACCTCTCTTAACCAGAACTCACACTTACTGAACTTAGCATATAACTGCTTATCCCAGAAAATTTGCAACACTAGTCTCAGGTGCTCAGCATGTTCGGTCTCATCTCTTGAATAGACCAAGATGTCATCAATGAACACAACTACGAACCGATCCAAATATGGTCTGAAGATCCGATTCATCAAATCCATAAATACCGTAGGGGCATTAGTGAGCCCGAACGGCATCACTAAGAACTCGTAGTGACCGTACCTCGTTCTGAAAGCAGTTTTGGGTACGTCTGAATCTCGAATCCGCAACTGATAATAACCCGATCTCAAATCTATCTTTGAAAACACTGAGGCTCCCTTTAATTGATCAAACAAATCATCAATCCGCGGTAACGGATATTTATTCTTTATCGTCACTTTATTCAGTTGACGATAGTCAATGCACAACCTCATGGTTCTGTCCTTCTTTTTCCCGAACAATACTGGTGCACCCCAAGGTGAGAAACTTGGTCGAGCGAAACCTCTATTCTTCAATTCTTGCAACTGAGCTTTCAACTCTTTTAACTCGGTTGGTGCCATACGATACGGAGCTATCGAAATTGGTGTAGTCCTAGGTACAAGCTCAATACCAAACTCTATCTCCCGAACAGGTGGTAAACCCGGAATTCTTCAGGAAAAACATCCGGGTATTCACAAACCACCGGCACAGATTCGGGTTTCTTTTCTAATTTTTGTCATCAAGTACATATGCAAGGTATGCTTTGCACCCTTTTCTTACATATTTCTGGCCCAACATTGAGGATATTACAGCTGGCAACCCATCCAAGTCCGTAGACTCAACTCGGATTACTTCGTTATTTGTGCACCTCAAATCAATAGTCTTGCTTTTGCAATTCACAACCGCATCATGCACGGTCAACCAATCCAACCCAAGAATAACATCAAATTCATCAAACGGCAAAAGCATCAAGTCCGCCGGAAAACAGGAACCTCGAATTACTAGGGGACATTTCTTACACACTTTGTCGACAAGCACGTAACGACCCAAGGGATTTGACACCCGAATTACGAACTCAGTAAACTCAATAGGTAAAGTCTTACTAGATGCTAAGGTTTCACATATGTAAGAATGAGTAGAACCGGGGTCAATCAAAGCAATTACATTAGTATCAAAGAGAGTAAATGTACCGGTAATAACATCAGGCGAAGAAGCATCGTCGCGGGCACGTATAGCATAAGCTCTAGCAGGCGCACGAGCCTCGGATCTAGTCGTAGCATCTCTAGATCCTCTCTGACCACCACTAGCATTGCCCGTATTTCTAGATGGTCTACCTCGAGCAGTGGTAGCACCCGGTTTCCCACTCTGATTTACATTCTGTTCAGACAACCTTGGGCAATCTTTAATGAAGTGGTCAACTGATCCGCACTTGTAACAGGAGCGGTCATGGAATCTACAACTCCCCGAATGCCATTTACTGCAATATCGACATTCCGTTCTGTCTCGACGTTCATTCCCAACACTGGCGACCGAAGTGCCTCGTGTACCCACAGGGGGTCGATCACGATCTCGTCTAAAAAGGCCCGAAGTGCCTCTAGACTGGCCCACATCATCTCGAAATTTCTTCGATGCCTGTTGAAGAGACTTTCCCGAGGATCTTTTACGAAACTCTCCAGTTCCCACATCAACTTTTTGTTTTCTTTTCTAAGCTCTTCGGCTTTACAAGCTCGCTCGACAAGTACTACGAACTCTCGTATTTCAAGAATGCCAACGAACATTTTTATATCTTCATTCAACCCATCCTCGAAGCGTTTACACATGATAACCTCGGACGAAACACATTCCCAAGCGTATCTACTAAGTCTAACAAATTTTCGCTCGTAATCAGTAACTGACATAGAACTTTGCTTAAGCTCAAGAAATTCCTTCCGTTTTTTATCAACAAATCTCTGACTGATATACTTTTTTCGAAACTCTGTTTGGAAAAACTCCCAAGTTACTTGCTCTCGGGGCACAACAGAAGTCAGAGTACTCCACCAATAGTAGGCAGAATCACGTAGCAAGGAGATAGTACACTTTAGGCACTCATCGGGTGTGCAAGATAGCTCGTCGAGTACCCGGATAGTGTTGTCCAACCAAAATTCAGCTTGCTCGGCATCATCGCTGTCCGTAGCTTTAAATTCAATAGCCCCATGTTTTCGGATTTTGTCAACTGGGGCTTATTTGACCTTATTTGGTTAGTTTCCGGAGGTATTGTAGGTGCGGGGGTTCTATTAGTCGGGAATGGAGGTTGTGGAACAGCCGTATTAGTTCGAATGTATTGGTTGAACCAATCATTCATCACGCTATAGAAAGCTTGTCTAGCTTCATCATTCGGATTACTAGCATTAGGTTGAGAGTCCGCCGGCGCTGTCCCTTGTGCGGGAGCAGGCGCTACACTCTCAAGATCATCAGCTACCGCTCGGTCGGGATCGGGATCCATTACTATAAATAAACACATTTGCAAATGTCAGAAATCACCACACTATCAAATAAATCACATAAAATGGCATGTATAGCTAGACCCAACGCATTACGGTAGTCCTAGAATCGACTAAACCGTAGCTCTGATACCAATAAAATTGTAACACCCTGTACCCGAGACCGTTGCCGGAGTCGGACACGAGGGGTTCACAGACTAAATTCGCTTACTATCGCAGTCCATTTTAAAAATTTCCAGGCAGTTGGCTAACTGCATCACTGTCACCTTAAAAATCATATCTTGAGTTTCACAACTCGAAATCAGTTTCGTAATTTTTCCCTGAAACTAGACTCATATGCCCATCTACATATTTTTTTCTAAAATTTTTGGTCCGGCCAATTAGTACAGTTTGTTAGTCAAAGTCTCCCATGTTACAGGGATCGACT
This sequence comes from Gossypium hirsutum, assembly GCF_007990345.1. NCBI lineage: Eukaryota > Viridiplantae > Streptophyta > Magnoliopsida > Malvales > Malvaceae > Gossypium > Gossypium hirsutum. The sequence continues at coordinate 68,027,662 of NC_053433.1, forward strand.
ACACTGACCTTTGCGAATTACGACTTGGATATCTCCCTTCACAGAGCTTCAATACTAATGCCGTTTGTTTCTATAGAAACTAGACTCAGAGAGGAATCTATACATATATGGCATGACTCCTAATTATCTCTGGTTAATTTATAATGAATTTTCAAAGTCGGAACAAGGAATCCAGAAACCGTTCTGGCCCTGTCTCACGAGAACCTGAATATCTCTTAACATACTGTCCATATGATCGTTTCGTTACTTTCCTATGAAAATAGATTCATCAAGGTTCGTTTAAATAATTTATTCACTATTTAATTCCTTTCCTATTATTTTTAGTGATTTTCCAAATCTACATCACTGCTGCTGTCACCATCTGCCTTTAAGGTAGACTTTACCTATTTCATAGTTTCCATGATTCAACTAGCCCTTTTAGCATAAATAGCACAAATTATGATAGTGATTAACCATTCCCATGGCCAATCCTTGTTAAGCATATCCACACCTCTCAATAACCATATCCATACCAAATGATTATAATATTATGCTCAAACATATATAAGCCATTTTCGCATGGCTATCCAAAATTATACAAATCCAAAGGGTCCATGACCCACAACAAAAAGGGTAGTCCTACACATGCCATTTCGAAGTTCAACCAAAATTGTACCAAAAGGGGGCTTTGATAGTGTGGGCGACTTCGACTTCAAAATCCCGAGTCCGATAGCTGAAGAACCAAAATCTATAAAACAGAGAATCAAAGAAACGGAGTAAGCATTAAATGCTTAGTAAGTTTTGAGCAAAGAGTTTAGACACAACCAAAGTATAGCATTCATGTAGCTAAACGGATAATTTCATATGCACAAATTTTCAATATCATACTTACTTTACATTACCAACCCTTTTATTCATACACAAAGATCAACTTAGCCAAAGGCCGGTAGCTCATTTATCAACTGAGCGAATACTTATTTGTAAGGGCTCAACTAATTCAAAGCACATACGAAACATACCTCAATGTTGGAATGTTTCAAGCGTATTAACTGAAATTTTTACAGCAAGATCATTCATTCCCAAATCACGTACCTTCGGAATTTAACCGGATATAGCTACTCGTTCAAATGCCTTCGGGACATAGCCCGGTTATAGTAACTCGCACAAATGCCTTCGGGACTTAACCTGGATTTAGTAACTCGTACAAATGCCTTCGAAACATAACCCGGATTTAGTAACTCGCACCAATGCCTTCGGGCTTAGCCCGGAATTAGTATCTCGCACAAATGCCTTCGGATCTTAGTCCGGATATGGTCACTTAGCACAAAGCCTTCGGGACTTAGCCCGGACATCATTCGAATAACCATGCACATTTAACAATAAATCATGACACATTCGTATTTCATTTTCATTAGCAAAACTCAAACACAAGACACTTATCACTCTTGCCATTTCGGCTCAATAGCCACACACAAAGAGCACGATTTTGATTTGCTTAAAACATGATCTAATCAAATCATAATTTAAGCTCTATTACTCAAGAACTTACCTCAGATGTTGTCGAACGATTTCGATGGCTATTCGACCACTTTTTCCTTCCCTTTATCGGATTTAGTTCCCCTTTGCTCTTGAGCTTAATTTAACAAATAAATTGATTTAATCATTTGAGCATCAAAAGGAGGAACTCAAGATACTTAGCCCATATATATATACATTAGACATTAAAGTCACATACATATGAAATCATGAATCAACTCAACATATTAACCCATACTTCCTTTTAGCCGATTGTCTAAGCCAAGATAAAAGCATCAATATGCTTGCCTCTAACCGAATACATGCAACAACAATCTTCTTCCTATGGCCGAATATGCATGTCTATGTTGAGGCCGATTATATGCTTAATACTTCCTACAAGTATGGTTACTTGTATTGATTATATATCATCTTGTTTCAAGTTCAAAACTCGGCTAATACGCATATACACTAGTAATCAAATACTAACATTTTGCACTTCACCTTACTACCATTTCACATCTATTTTCTACCATGGCCGAATGCATCAAGACACCATACCATTCAATTTTGGTCATGGGTTACACAAAGAACTTAATGTCTAACTCAAAAATGCCAAAAAGAAAATCCAAGAGTCATCAATCACCATCACATGTATCATTACAAAGCTTTACACTTAGCATGCAAATGACATCAACACAAATCCACCTTAGCCGAAACTTAACTCATCTTCATGCCTCATCACCACAACATCAAACATCAACCAAGAAGACAACACCCATGGCCGAATATCATCTCCATCTCATAGCAAAGATTTAAACCATGGGCTAGGTAGAACTCAAACTAACAACTAAAAACATGCATGAATCTCAAGGACAACATCAAACATACCTTAGTCTAGCAAACCACCATAGCCGATTTTCTCAAGCTCTTCCCCTTCCTTTCTTTCCTCTATTCGGCCAAAGATGTTCAAGAATGAACACTTTTTTTTTGTTTTCTTTCTTCAATTCACGGCAATGGGGGGGGAACATGGATGAGACAATTTTTTTCATCATCATTTACCTTTCCATTATTATTTTATTACCCATACTCCTTATTTTATTTTATTGTTTCCTCCCATGATGCCCCAACACAACATGTCTATGACATGTTTTGCCCATCTCCCTTTGTCCATCCTAATGTCATGGCCGGCCACTACTAGATGGGGGGAAAAATTGACATGCAAGTCCCCCCTTTTTCAACATGCACTAATAGGTCCTTATGTTTTGATCTATCACAATTGAAAAATGTCACACATAAGTCCTATTGACTAAATTCACATGCAATTTACTAAATCGAAGCTTAAAAATTTTCACACATTTATTTTAGACAATAAATATCATATTCAAATAATTTGGTGACTCGATTTAGCGGTCCCAAAACCGCTTTCCGACTAGGGTCACTTTAGGGCTGTCACACCAAACGTCAAATATTTCACATGAAATCATATAGTTTTGAGGCATTTCATCACGTATAGATATGTTACCTGTCCGTTGGCATTTGTCACATGAAGTAACATACCTGATAGCGTCTTTGAACAACGAAGGCCAATAAAAATCTGATTAAAGTATTTTGTGTGCGGTCTTAGTTCCACTACAGTGTCCTCCGGTTGGCCCTGAGTGGCAATGTTCCAATATTTTTGATGTTTCTAATCTTCTAACACATCTTGTAATGACCTGATCTGCACATCTACGTAATAGAAATGGGTTGTCCCAAAAGTAGTTTTTCACATCATTAAAGAATTGTTGTTTTTGCTGGTGTGTTAACCCTTTTTGGGATAATGTTAGCAGCTAAAAAATTTTCGATGTCTGGAAACCAAGGTACCTCGAAGTTAGATATAGCGAAAAATTGTTCTTCAGGGAACGAATCATTTATTTCAACGTCATCCAGTTCTCTGGTATTGGATTTCTCGAGCATGGACGATGATCAGCTGCGAGATTTTCAGTTCCTTTCTTATCCTGAATCTCCAAGTCAAATTCCTACAATAGAAGAATCCATCGAATGAGTCGAGGTTTTGGATCAGTTTTATTTAAAAGGTAGCGAAGGGCAGAATGGTCAGTGTAAACAACAATTTTAGACAATATGAGATATGATCAAAATTTATCAAATACAAAAACCACAGCTAGCAACTCTTTTTCCGTAGTAGTATAATTTTCTTGTGCAACCGTTAAGGTTTTGTTGGCATAATAGATAGGTTGAAAATGCTTGTCTTTTCGCTGTCCCAATACTGCACCTACTGCAAAATCAATTGCATCACACATTAGTTCAAATGGCAAGTAGCAATCAGGTGCAATTATGATTGGAGCATTAATTAATTTATCCTTTAAAGTATTAAATGCTTTTAAACATTCCTGATCGAAGTTAAAAGGTATATCTTTTTCTAGAAATTTAGTCAAAGGTTTATCTATTTTAGAAAAATCCATAATAAATCTTCTATAAAAACTAGCATATCCTAAAAAGCTTTTAATAGCCTTAATCGAACTAGGAGGTGGTAATTTCTCGATTGTTTCTATTTTAGATTTATCTACTTCAATCCCTTTACTAGAAATTTTATGTTCTAATACAACACCTTCTTGAACCAAGAAGTGACATTTCTCCCAGTTAAGCACAAGGTTTGTTTCCTCACATCTTATTAAAACTCATTTTAAATTTTTAAGGCAGAGATGGAAAGAGTTACCGAATACTGAAAAATCATCCATAAATACTTCCATGATATCTTCCACGAGTTTGTTGAATATGGCCATCATACAGCGCTGAAAAGTGGCAGGAGCATTACATAATCCAAAAGACATTCTATGATAAGCAAACGTACCATATGGGCATGTGAATGTCGTCTTTTCTTGATCTTCAGGAGCTATTGGGATTTGGAAGTAACCAAAGAGTCCATCTAGAAAGTAGTAATACATGTGTCCGGATAATCTTTCCAACATTTGGTCAATGAATGGCAAGGGAAAGTGATCTTTTCTTGTGGCATCATTCAGTTTCCTGTAGTTTATGCAAGCTATCCATCCTGTGACTGTTCTTGTTAGGATTAATTCATTCTTCTCATTGGTCACAACTATCATGCCTCCTTCCTTGGGGACAACCTGCACTGGACTTACCCAAGAACTATCAAAACTAGGATAAATAATTCCAACATCTAGAAGTTTAATTACCTCGGCTTTTACAACATCCTTCATGTTGGGGTTCAGACGTCTTTGAGGTTGCACACACGGTTTGTACTCATCTTCCATCAAAATTTTGTGGGTGCAAAAAGAAGGGCTAATTCCATTAATGTCAGAAATTTTCCAAGCTATAGCCTTTTTATGTTCTTTTAATACTTGGATTAATTCCTCTTTCTCATTGGGTTGCAAGTTAGAAGCAATAATAACTGGTAATGTAGAATTATTTCCAAGGAATACGTATTCTAAGTGGTTTGGTAATTGTTTAAGTTCCAGTTTGGGAGGCTCCTCAATAGAGGGTTTTTGCTTAAGTTCATCGTTTATCTTAATGCCCTCATATTCTAATTGTCTTGATGAATGGTCATTAGGTTCCTCACTTGTCTCCTCGCCTTGAGCTGGATACGGTCCCGTCGTTTCCTTCTGTACAATTTCCTGAAAAGAGTCTTGAGTAATATGATCAATAGAGTCAATAAAATAACATGAATCATCCTGTTCCCTAGAGAATCTCATAGCATCTTAAATTTTAAAGATAATTTCTTCGTTACCTACTCTAAGTACCAATTTACTGTCACCCACATCTATTACAGCCCTAACAGTGGCTAGAAATGGGCGCCTTGAAATTAAGGGTACTTCCACATCTTCATCCATGTTGAGCACAACAAAATCAACAGGGAATATGAATTTATCTACTTTTATGAGTACGTCTTCTATAATACCCCTAGGATATTTAATAGATCTATCAGCTAATTGAATACTCATCCTAGTTAGTTTAGGTTCCCCAAGACCAAGTTGTTTGAACATTTTATATGGCATCAAATTAATGCTAGCACCTAAATCAGCTAGTGCTTTTTCAACATTTAAACTACAAGCAAGGGATAGTAAAACTTATTGGATCTTTTAGTTTGGTTGGTAGTCTATTTTGGAGTATGGCTGAGCACTCCTCGTTGAGTTCTACTGTAGATAAGTCCTCGAACTTCCTTTTATTTGTTAGAAGCTCCTTCAAAAAAATTTTGCATGTAGGTATTTGCGAGATGGCTTCAACGAAATGTAAGTTGATATGTAATTGCTTAAAAAGTTTAAGAAACTTACCGTATTGTGCATCAATGCAATCTTTTTTTAATTTTGATAGATATGGAACTGGTGGTTTGTATTCCTCCGGTACTGGTTTGTCACTATTTTCGGGTTTTTCTTCCCTCCTTTTGCTTTCCACGGCTTCTTGTCCTAACTTCTTTTAAGATTCCGCTAACACTTTCCCACTCCTTAGTGTAACTGCTCTGACATGCTCTTTAATGTTACTAAGTAAACTTCCTAAATTTGGACAGCTGGCCTATTTGAGTTTTGAGCCCTTGGATCGACGCTTGTTGATTCTTAAGTGCTGTCTCGGTGTTCTGAAAACGAGTTTCTGACACTGATATGAACTTTGAAAGCATCTCTTAAAGATTTGGCTTCTTTTCCTGTTTGTAGGGTGGTTGTTGGTAGCCTGGAGGATGTTGTGGTCTTTGATTTCCTTGACTGTTTTAATTAACTAATTATCTAAACTAAGAACTTACAAAGAAAAGAATTGAGGAATTGCTTTTGGAAAAATCGATTGACTTAAGACAATACCTAAGGACAAATTCACCTAGACTTTACTTGTTATTTTGGCTCTGAATCGGACGATGTATTCATTCAACTTGTTCTGTAGAGATCCCTAAGTTATATTATTATCCCTATTCAAGACTAATAACGTCTAATCCCTAGATTGAATAACTGAGACTTTTCTCTAATTAACATTCTAGGGTTGCATTAACTCAATCTATGGATCCCCTTATTAGGTTTCACCCTAATCCAGCAAAATCTTGTTACCCTATTTTTAGGCGCGCAATCAACTCTGCTTAATTATGACAAAAGTACTTTTAGATAGGGTCTATTCCTCCTCTGAATAAGAGCATGTCTTGAATTAGTATCCTGGGATATCAAAACAAGAATTAAGAACACATAATTAAGAACAAGTTAAATATTTATCATACGATTTAGAAAATAATAACAAGCTTCGTCTTAGGTTTCATTCCCCTTAGGTTTTAGGGGTTTTAGTTCATAACTAAGTAAGAAAACATCTTAGAAGAATAAAGAATACAAAACATAAAGAAAACCCAAAACTCCTGAAGGGAAATTGAGGAGAGATCTTTAGTCTTGATGATGAATTCGGCTTCTGAGATGGATCAATCGGCTTCCTGGGAGTAATTCCTCACCCCCTATTCTTTGTCTCCCTTTTCTCCTCTTCTAGGGTGTATTTATAGGCTTTGGAATGCCTATGAGCCCTCAAAAGTGGCCTTTTCTGAATTGGACTTAACTTGGGCTCGGTAGGGACACGCCCGTGTGACACGCTCGTGTATGATTACTTCAGGCCATGTTTGAGCCTATTAGAATGGCACAGGCATGTGCTATACCCGTGTGAGTCGTGCTTCGATTCTGCCATATTGACACGGCCGTGTGGTCTACCCGTGTGAGGAAGTCCAGGCCGTGTTAAGTTCGTACTTTGGTCCACTTTCTCTGTTTTTGGCGCGTTTTTCATTCCTTTCACTCTCCTATGCTCTCCTATGTATAAAATATGAAATTAAAGCATTAGGAGCATCGAATTCACCAATTCTAATGAAAAATAATCCATAAAATGCGTTAAACGTGGGGTAAAAATATGTATAAATTACGGTTTATCAGTGTACCATACATTCAGTAAAACTTTTCAAGATACTTCAAATCATTTTAAAATAGTTCTTTTTGAAATTTAAGTTTTATAAGAAAGCCAAATCCATAGTCGAGTGTTACAATCTAGCTTTGATACCATTAAATGTAACACCCCAAACCCGGCCTAGACGTTATGGACGAATCTGGCGATGTCACATTGAAGTGTTTTTCGTAAAGTATAATATCATTGAAAAACCCATTCTATATTTAACCTCTTTGTGATCTTTAGCAAAGGTTTAAGGATATCCTGTTTAATTTCAATGCTTAAGTCGTTTGACAAAAAGTTAACCATATTAAATATGTTATTAATTTTAAAACAGTATTTCTTACAGAAGCTTCTAAAAACATGATCCGTAAATGTGGTGATTTGAAGAAAAACATTTATCTTTCTGAAAATTTGCATTCTACTACTAGCAGATATAAATCAAAATAAAAAAAACTAAACTTAAATATTAAACATTATAGAGGCCTTATTACATTTAAAACACCCAAAGTAAAACTATTTGTACATTAAAATCCAAAAAGAAAGTTTGTGCAGTTGTGTGGCCACCTTCGAGTCCCTCGTAGCACCGACCCGCCTCTGCCTCGGGATTACCTGTACAGATAAATAGATGGGTGAGTTTTGAAAACTCAGTGTGTAATCTCGTACCAAATAATCAATCAGAGAGCATATACAATCTGGGCCTAAGCCTAATTCAGTCATAGTTTAGTTTTAGTCTGGGCCTTAGCCTATTACAGTATCAGTATCAGTGTGAGCCTGAGCCCATCTCAGTAACAGTACAGTACAAATATGCAATCAATAAATCCTACCAGCCTCTACACTCCATCTGTGTCCAACCCTACACTCTATGTGGGGATAAAATCAACCCACCCATCCCTACACTCCAAGTAGTACCGATTGCGGCACTAATCAGTATTCGCAATAGAGCTGTAAGTACAGTACACTTCCTCCAATCACAATATATCCCATCCGCATGCAACATATCATGCATCATGTAATAATATCATACATGTGACCAGTATATATAAAATGGCTTGCTCAAACATAATCATACATCTCACATGGGGCTTATCAGTCATTTTACCATGTAGGGGCATTTCAGTCATTCTATCACTTAGGGTGGCTATGTACACTTACCAACCCAACAGTAGGTCCACAATTGTCTCGGGCAACCCGTACAGCCTTAACAGTCCAACAGTGAAAATGGGCCCACTACCCATATTACGGCCCATATGGGCCCATACATCCGTGTGGCCCATATAGCCCAGAAATGCCGATGGCCTCGGCCCATAAAATCGCTCATGACCAGCCTCATCAATCAAATGCCCATGTTTAGTCACACAGACCACCACACGAGCGAGCGCACGCCCGTGTAGCGTCATCATTTGCTTGTTTTGACTTTTGCCGATATATAGATTAGATAGTGTTTACACACCTTGTCTACGAAAGTGTGCAAATAGCCTACAAGCACTCAAACCTATATTCAATCACAAGATTTGGTTAATTTCTTACTAATCGAATTAAAAAAAATCCTAACCAAAATACGTATCCAAAAGATTACCTATAGCTTATTTAGATCGGCTGATTAAGGCTTGCACACTTAACCTATTGGAAGAGACTAATCACGAGGCCTAAGGGGTTACCTACATTCCAACCGAACCTTATCAACCATTAATCAAATGAACAGTTTGAACTAGATGAATCATCACTTACCCAAAAATGTAAAGTCAAGATTAGAAGAAAGGAACAATCAGCCTACACCCAAACAAGAGCCAAAAGTACATAATATGATAGAGGCAAAATGGAACAATTGCACCCCTATCATAAAACGACAACACAGGAAGATGTTAGGTGCAAGACTAATATGGCAAAAAGGGAGAAGGAAAAATAATTGCACCCATATTGAAAGTTAGACTTACCAAAATGCAAAACCGATGAATAGGAATGACTACAAAAATGACAAATAGCAATGAAGGGAGAGTCAGCACAGTGAGGGTAAGAGAAGCAGTAATATTCGGCTAAGTACAACCGTTTGAGAGAGCCAGAGAAAGAGAAGCAATTGGTCAAGAAGAAATCGATTGAGAGAGAGGGAAGAAGAAAAAGAGAATCGTCCAACCAAGAATCGATTAAGAGAGGGGAGAAGCCGAAAGAATCTTTCAATGAAAGACCACAAAAAGAACAAAAAAATAGAGAGGAACTTGCCACACCTGAAAGTGTTGAGAGGAAAAGAAGGGGAGAACAAAGTCGATAAGGCAGAAAAAGAGATACCCGAAAGAACCTTAGACACTACTCAGCCTCCAAGTAGAGAGAAAAGAACCAAAATGTTACCAGCCATCAAAATGGAGAGTAAATGACCAACCCAAAGCTAAATTCTGAGTGGGCAGATTACCATTTCGGAACCAACTCTTCCCCAACTCAAATCCCTATAAATTCTCTTAAAATCTCTATTCAAATCACTCAAACCGATCCCTCAACTACTCAATTCAAATTCCCCTCAACCAGTTCAGTATTTCTTTCAAACCACAACACTCCCATGTCATGGCAGTAAAGTAAAACACTCCACTGCGCCCACCAGGATTTGAACCTCAGACCTCAAGTAACTACCACACGCCACTTATCCCCTAGACTAGCAGGCCCTTTTCTGTCATGAAATACTCACATTTATTTAAAAGGCCAACCGACTAGAGGCAGGGTTTACTCCTATTAAAACAAAATTTTTGCCTAAGCCAAAGCTTGAACTCAAGAATTCTCAGACACCTCTTAGGACACTTAATGTAACATCCCGAAATAGGGCCTAAACGAAACAGTGGTTGGAAACCATAAATTCGAGGTAGAAAATTTTATTTTATTATTATTTTGAGGTTCATAATATAATTGCATGATTGTGTGAAAATTTCGTGATGAAATTCTATGCATAAAGTGCTTAAGTTGAGATTATGGACTAAATCGAATAATTTGCAAAACTTGCATTCTAGAAGTTTTTAGTATGAAATTGCTTTGGAATATTAATTAGGAGGGTTTAAATAACAATTTGACCAATTTCTAAGTTCATGGGCAAAATAGGACATGGATGGAATTTTTGAAAGTTTAATAAGGAAAAGCATTTTGGTCATTTGGATATTAAATGAAATAAAAAGGGAAAAATAACACAAAATTCATCATCTTCTTCATTAGCATGAAATTTCAAGGGCTTTCCATAGCTAGGGTTTCTTTCAAGCTTTCAAGCTCCATAGTAAGTGATTCCAAGCCCCGTTTTTAATGTTCTTTACGTTTTCGGAGTCCCGGTAGCTCGATAAAGCTTATGCTAGCAATAATTTAAGTTAGGGTTCATATTTGGAAAAATACCCATAGGTGAAAAGTGTTTATTTTGATGTTTTATGATAGAATATGAGGTTTTAAATTATGTTAGACAACTTGTGCTACTCGGTTTTAAGTGAAAACGAGTAAAAGGGCTTAATCGGTAAAAATACTTAATAGTCATAAGTACATGTTAGAGTGTGAATTTGATGTTGTCATAGAAGGGAAAAATGATCAGCATGTCATAAAACATAAGAAAATAGGATGAAGTTTAAATTACGAGCCTTGGGGAAAAAGTGCAAATATGTGAGTTTAGGGGCAAAAATGTAATTTTGCCAAAGTTTGGGTCAAGGACTGTTTTGATAAATGTGAATAAAATAAGTTAAATTTTCTATTATAGATCAAGAAGAGCGAAATTCGGGAGTAGATCGGGGAAAAGAAAAAGTAAAGGACTAAATTGTAAAGTTTAGTCACATTTTGTATCGAGGTAAGTTTACAGTAAATAAATGCAATATTCTTTTATTTTACATTATTATTGTCAATTTCCAACATTTATATACTTATTTTTTTAGAATATTTAAAGTCAAATTAAAGGTGAAGTGATAGAGAAAAAGCATTAGGAAGCCCCGTTTGAACCTTAGGAATGTTAGGATATTGGGGTTGACAGGACAGAAATGAGCCATGTAAGTCCATATCAGATATATGGCTTGGGAGACAAGAATGAGCCATGTAAGCCCATATTAGATATATATATGACATTGGAGACAGGAATAATTCATGTAAGTCTATGTCGAAGACATGGCATTGGCAGGATATTGATAGACAGGAACGACCCTACTATCCTTAGTATTCCGAGTGGTTCAACGGGTCATTGTACACATTAAATTACAGTGAATTATCAGTAAAAGGGAAGGTAGATTATATTTATGAATAGTGAAAGGTCAGATAAGAAAGAAGGTAAGTGAGTAAAGAAGAAGGTAGAAAATGAGAAGTAAAGAAAGTTTATGAGGCTAGGTGACATTATGTATAATTATTCATTATGTTGAATGTTGTAATTTATTTGCTTGTAAGCTTACTAAGCCTAGTGCTTACTCTCTTTATTTTCTTTTTCTTATAGTTTTTATCTAGCCACTCGGGGATCGAAGGAAATGTCGGAGACCCGATCACACTATCGAAGAAATCACATTGGTATAGTTAGACGTTTCGTTTTGTGTATGGCATGTATAGGAACTTGGTTTCTTTTGATATGATATGATCAATGAATGATGTGTAAATACTTGCTAGTGATTAGCTAATAGAATGGCTAATGATATACATGTTTAATAGTATGTATGATTAAGTAGTAACTATCACATGAAAACTATGAAAAATGTGAAAGTAACTTAAAAACGGATTCAAGTATCAAAAATAACGTGACTTTGAAAAATCACAAAAAAATTTGTAGAGACATGGTTTGATGGTAAATAATATATGAAATTAAAGCTCATTGTTTCTATTTCCATATGGAATAAGCAAAACAGGTAAAGCTTTTGTATTTTATAAGATATCTGAGTTTTAGTGAAATAGGGCCAGAGCGATTTCTAGATCCCCTATTCCAACTTTGGAAATTCACCATAAATGTTAAAAAAATAATTAGGTGGTTTACTTTATATGATTAGAATCCTTATTGAATCTAGTTTAAATAGAAACAAACGTTATAGTCATATGAATTGTGTACAGGGAGAAAAGCTGTTCTTAGTAAGTAGAGGTCAGTGCAGTCAAATTCTAGAACAGGGGTAAATTTAACTAATAAACTGTACTAATTGGATAAGTCAAAAAATTATATAAAAATATTAGTAGATATATATATGAGTCTAGTTTTATGAAAAATTTACGGATCTTAATTTTGAGTTTTGAAACTCGAGAAATGAATTTTTAAGCAACCATGACGCAGAAAAACAGTTTATTCCGAAAATTAAAATAAGTGGTTTAGAGTTGTTTAAAAGGTAAGATAAGTTTAGTAACACCTCAAGCTTGAATCTGGTGACGGTTTCGGGCATGGGGACGTTACACTTAACCACTGAAGCAAGCATGAATTTACACAACACAAACATACAAAAATAAATTTAAGGGTTTTTGGGGCGTTACAGTACTGAATGTCTTCCCATACAGAACAGTCGAGGTAAATCATTCTGAATTCGACACTATTAGGGAAAATATTACTCGACTCAAATCTTATTGTTAGTATAATTGATAAGATTAAACTCCAAGCTTATAACTCTATTAAGACATCTAGTGATTGAGATGATTATATGGGTTCTGTTAATATGAGTAACATTGTGCAGGAAATCCCTCGGAAGCACGTAATGGAACCAAGTACCAGTCCATGTGTCAAAAATAGAATGACTCATGAAGAATAAATGTTGCAATTTGATGAACTAGATGAATGGTGGACACATCTCAATGAGAAACTGAGAGTACAAAATGCAGAATCAAAGCGACACCATGATGAGCATATGTATGGACCACACCAAATTAAGGTTGGAGACAAGGTATTAATAGAGAAAATGGACCCACGTATTGTCACTTCAGAGCATAATGCAAGCAGAGCAACTCCTTTTACGGTACTGAATGTATTCCTATATAATACAGTTGAGGTAAATCATTCTAAATTCGACACTTTTAGGGTAAATATTACTCGACTTAAACCTTATTTTGTTAATAGAATTGACAAGATTAAACTCCAAGCTCGTGATTTTATTAAGACATCTAGTGATCGAGATGATTATATGAGTTCTGTTAATATGAGTAGCATTGTAGCTCAAACCTTTTTGCAGGAAATCCCTCAGAAGAATGTAATGGAACCACGTTTCAGTCCATGTAATGGAAACAGAATGACTCATGAATAACGAATGTTGCAAATCACTGAACTAGATGAATGGCAGACACATGTCAAGGAGAAATTGAGAGTACATGATGTAGAACTAAAGCACCGCCATGATAAGCATAAGGATGGAACACACCATATTAAGGTTGAACACAAGGCATTAATAGATAAAATGGACCCATGTGTTGTCACTTCAGAGCTTAATGCAAGCAGAGTAACTTCTTTTACTGTACTGAATGTCTTCTCACACAGTACAGTCGAGGTAAATCATTTTGAATTCGGCACTATTAGGGTAAATATTACTCGACTCAAACCTTATTTTGTTAGTAGAATTGACAAGATTAAACTCCAAGCTCGGGACTCTAATAAGACATCTATTCATCTAGATGATTATATGGGTTCTGTTAATATGAGTAACATTGTGTAGAAAATCCCTCAGAAGAATGTAATGGAACCAAGTTCCAGTCCATGTGACGAAAATAGAATGACTCATGAAGAATGAATGTTGAAATTTGATGAACTGGATGAATGGTGGACACATCTCAAGGAGAAACTGAGAGTACACAATATAGAATCAAAGTGACACCATAATGAGCATATGTATGGAACACACCAAATTAAGGTTGGAGACAAGGTATTAATAGATAAAATGGACCCACGTATTATCACTTCAAAGCTTAATGCAAAAAAAGCAACTCCTTTTATGACACTGAATGTCTTCCCATATAGTACAGTCGAGGTAAATCATTCTGAATTTAGCACTTTTAGGGTAAATATTACTCGACTCAAACCTTATTTTGTTAATAAAATTGATGAGATTAAACTCCAAGCTCGTGATTCTATTAAGACATATAGTGATAGAGATGATTATACGAGTTCTATTAATATAAGTAACATTGTGGCTCAAACTTCTTTGCAGGAAATCCCTCAGAAGAACGTAATGGAACCACGTTCCAGTCCATGTGATGGAAATAGTATGCCTCATGAATAACGAATGTTGCAAATCGATGAACTAGATGAATGGCAGACACATGTCAAGGAGAAACTGAGGGTACACAATGCAGAACTAAAGTGCCACCATGATAAGCATACGGATGGAACACACCAAATTAAGGTTGGAGACAAGGTATTATTAGATAAAATGGACCCACGTATTGTCATTTCAGAGCTTAATGCAAGCGGAGAAACTACTTTTATGGTACTGAATGTCTTCCATTAAGTACAGTCGAGGTAAATCATTTTGAATTCGGCACTTTTTGGGTAAATATTTTTTGACTCAAACCTTATTTTGTTAATAGAATTGACAAGATTAAACTCCAAGCTCGTGACTCTGTTAAGACTTTTAGTGATCAAGATGATTATATGAGTTCTGGTAATATGAGTAATATTGTGGTTCAAACTTCTTTGCAGGAAATTCCTCGAAATAACGTAATTGAACCATGTTCCAGTCCATGTGCGGAAACAAAATAACTTACGAAGAACGTGTAACAGCCTGATTTTGGGTTTAGTCAGAATAGTTGTTTCGGGACTACAAATATGACGTAGAAAAGTTTATTTTTCTTATAATTCTATGGTCTACAGTTTTATGGAATGATTCTGTAAAAATTTTGTTTGAAAATTTTGACGTTTAAGCACTCAATTTAGAAAAAAGGACTAAATTGCATAAAGTGCAAAACTTGAGTTCTATATGCTAAATGTGTTTATTTTCTATGAGATTTTAAATTATAGTTCCTTAGATGGTGATTAGAGCATTTGTTAAGTTAGTGGAGAAAAATGGACATGAAGTAAGAGAAATTTTAGTGTTTTAAGAAAAGGGCATTTTGGTCTTTTGGTAATTAAATAAATTAAAAAGAAAAAATCTAGTGAAAATCTTTGTCCATCTTCCTTACCATAGTCGAATTTTAGAAGGGGAATTTATAGCTAGGGTTTGGCCACTTCCAAGCTTGATTTTAAGTCCGTTCTTGCCCCGTTTTTAATGCTCTTTACATTTTTGAAGTCATTGTAACTCGATCTACCTATTTCTAGCACTAATTTGAGGAATGATTAAGGTATAGGGTTTAACCCATGTTAGATATGTGTGTATTTTGATGGCAAATGGTAGAAAATGCATGTTTGTTATTAGATAAACAAGTTTTACTAAGTGATTTTCGGTAAAAATGTCAAAAGGACCTATTCGTAAAAGTTATAAAATAAGTAGTAAAAGTGTAATTAAGTGGAAAATGTGGGCTAGTATAAGTTTGGAAATGGTTCGGCTAGGCTTGGGTTTTGAAGAAATTGCATACATTTCATTTTACGAGCCTAGTGACTAAATCATAAAAATATGAAACATTAAGAGCAAAAACGTAATTTTACCATAATATGATTTTTGGGCTAAATTGAATAATGTGAGTATTAAATGAGTTAAATTTGTCATTATAGATCAAGAAAAACGAGGTTTGGGCCTAGATCGGGAGAAAAACAAAGTGTTGGACAATTAGGTCAAATTCTACTATTTTGTACCGAGTTAAGTTCGTATGTAAATAATGCATTGTTATATTTATGTTTTAAATGCTTTAATATTCTATGAATTATGTGATTGACTCCTTGGATGTATTTGACAAAGTTTTTGACAAGCGAGGAATCCCGGTTGAACCTTAGGAATAGAATAGGATGCGAGTGACATGTCACTAGGAACCCATGTGTATATCCGATTATGTAATCCGGGTGCTGGTCTCATATGTCCTACCAGTGGCTGGGTAGTCTGGCATGTGTTACGGGTAACTGACAGCTTATGTGAGCAGCATTGTGTAGTTACGTCCTAACTAATAGCTTGTGTGAGCAGGCCTCCGAATAGCTCAAAACGAGCCCATATGTATTATGAGATATAACGTAGCTTCGGCTACATATATGACACTTATGTGCAAGATTTCCAAGTATCCATTAATATTCTGAGTGTTCAACGGGAATGTCAAAGTTGCAAAAGCATATGGTTATGTTCCGAGTTGGTATAGGTATGTACGTAAAACTCATAACTAATGAGCTCATTATGTGATTAACTCTTGGTAGGATGGTGATTGAGTAAGTTATGATTATGAGATTTTGATAACATTCATGCTAATCTTCATCATGTTAATTGTATGTTAATTGTGTGGTTATGATGCTTATTATTTGCATAGGAACTTACTAAGCTATATAGCTTACTCCCCTTCCTTTCCCTTGTCTATAGTGTAACATCCTAATTTTGGGCTACTCGAAATAGTGGTTTTGGGACCACAAATTCAATGAGGAAAATTTTATTTTTATTATATTTTTATGGTCTACAATTTCAAGGAATGATTTCGTGAAAATTTCGTTCAAAAAGTTTGACGTTTGGGCACTTAATTTAGTCAAAAGGAATAAATCGTAAAAAGTGCAAAAGTTGAGTTCTACATGCTAGAGGTGTCCAATTGTTATGAAATTTTAAATTAGAGGTCCTTATATGGTAATTAGACAATTGGTTAAGTTGGTGGACAAAAATGGACATTGTTAAGCATGTTTCCAAAGTTTTTCATTAATGGCATTTTGGTCATTGTTATTAAAATGAATTAAAAACAAAATTAAAAGCCAAATTTTGTCCATCTTCAACCTCTTCGCCGAAACTGTAACACCCCTTACCCATGTCCGACACTAGAACAGGATACGAGGCATTACTAGACTTAAACATACACATTCATGCAAAAATCGAGTCATAAAATCTCTTTTAATTCAAAACCTTTCAAACACATGCATGTTGTCCCTTATTTGGTCTACGAAGCCCAAAACATTTATCGGAATCGATTTGGGACTAAACCGGGAACTTTGAGAAGTTTCAGGAAAACTTAAAAAGTTTTCCCATGAAATAGGGTCACACGCCCGCGTGGACATAGGGACACGCCCGTGTGCCTTTGGCACGCCCATGTCTTCAGGCTGTGTAACTCTCCGTTTATAACGCCAACATGCACATCGAACCACAGGCCGAGCCACACACCCGTGTCTCCAAGCCTTGTCCCTCACATGGTTGAGACGCACAACTGTGTCTCAGCATTTGTGGCCAACACTTAGGCTATTTTCCAAGCCTTCATGTTACCCATAATCTCTTACAACCTTATGCACATCAAAATCGCAAATCATGACATTATTTTAGTGATTAAACACTCTTTGTTAAGACATATCCTTAAAATTAACATGTCATCTTACAAGTAAAGCATCTACTCATGCAATACCAAGTCTAGATTCCTTATTTCACATTCATAAGACTTGTCATTTTGATGACCACTTTTACCATTATACTATGGTTACGAACTTATTCATCAAGCACTCAAGTTCAAACATTATCACGTTGTGTTTATAACGTGCGATTACTACATGGCTATGACCACCTCAATTGGTCATAGAGCATATATCCAACATACCTGTCATAGTACTAACCATGCATGGCAAGCAAACATAATCACCTTATAAACATTAGACATGACATGAATAGCTAGGCTTACAAGATAAAATCAATATGAGCCACATCTCATGGCCATATACATATAAATCAATATAAGCCAGCACATTTGGCCAAAGCAAAATAATACGTGTCAATCAACTAGATCCCTATACATGCCACTCACTTGAAATTTCTAATATATGCTTCATTATTCCAAAGGTAGGGACTTGATAGTGTGATGCTGTCTCCGATGATCTCCAACCCTGAGCTAACCTGAAAACACTAAAGGAAAGGAAGGGAAGAAAGTAAACTTTATAGCATAGTAAGACTGTATGAAAATAATAAGCAATTTAACAACTTGTTTCTCATGGTAATACAACCCTATTAGCATTTTTACTCATCTTCCAGTGAAGCTGTTTTCTTGAGTCACATTCACTAAATCATTTATATCTGGAGCTATAGAACTCTAAATTAAGTTATACTACTTTTCCCTGAAACTAGACTCACATATCTTCTTACCATAAAAGTTTCAGAATTTTTGGTTTAGCCAATTAGTACATTTTATTCCTTAAATTTACCCTTTTTTACTGTCTGATAGTTTTGACCACTTTTCACTAAAAATAGACTCATTAATAATTCTAATCATATAAATTATAACTCAGAAATATTTTTGTAAAATTTTAAATGATTTTCTCAATTTAGAATATGGGATTTCAAAGTCATTCTGACTCTGTCTCACAACAATTAAAATATTTCATAATATGAATCTCTTTTGCTTATGCCATTTCTTCTATGTGAAATTAGAATGATTAGGCTTTAATTTCATATTTTATTCAGCCTCTAAATCCATTTACATAATTTTTGGTAGATTTTTAAAGTCAGACTATGGCTACTGTCCAAAACTATTTTAGTGTAAATTAACGATACTACGTTTATCACACAATATTAATTCATTTGCACCACATTGGTAAGGTTACATATTCATACATCATAAGTATAGACCTATAACCACAAGGTCATCACAAAATCATTCTCATAAGCATGAATTACCTATTTACATCTTCACTAAATGTGCATCATAAATTGAAACCATTTCTCATGAGCTTGGCATACATACCTGTGTTACTCAACATGCTCATATTCATTCTGTACTAATCATATAACATGAATTGAATTCACATCTCATCAATTTCATGTAAGTACCTGTACCACTCACAATATGGTCATAACCTTTCTCATTTAACTTAAACCGTAACTCTCACTGTTGAACCATTCGGAACACTACCGAATATTCAATGAGCCTCAAACGTACGGTAGAATGCCGATGCCATGTCCTAGACATGGTCTTACACTGGCTCATCCATCAAGTTGATGCCATGTTCCAAACATGGTCTTACACTAGCTCTCACATATCCGTGTCGATGCCATGTCCCAGACATGGTCTTATACTAACACATCTCGTACCCGATGCATGTCCCAGACATGTCTTACATTGGCTTACATCTCGAGGCTGATGCATGTCCCAGACATGTCTTACACTACTCTTGTTTCAATGCCGATGCCATGTCCTAGACATGGTCTTTCACTGGCTCTCATAATGTGGCCAATGCATGTCCCAGACATGTCTTACACTAGCACACAAATAACCTAAATGTCATGGCATGAATATCCGAATTGTTTCTTAAGGTTCAAACGGGAATTCTACTATCTCAATATTCATCATATACAATCATTTCCACAGCCAAGCAATTCATGCTATATCAATTTAAACACATATAATAACAATGTAGTTGTATTATTTACATACAACTTACTCGTTTCAATGGAATATCATATTCCATCAAATCTCCAAGCATTCAATCAACACATAAATATTATTTGCATTTGACATCACTTTCTCATATACAATATCATCAACATAAACTTTAACACAATCATGACTAGATAGATTTTCAAGTATAATAAAAATGGCATAAATATCATGCTCATTTAATCACATGGACATACCTCAAATGCAATTTCGGCTAATTATTCTCTTTTTGTCTTTAACCATGCATGGTAACATCCCGAGATAGGGCCTAAACGAAATAGTGGTTGTGAAACCATGAATTCGAGGTTAAAAAAACTTATTCCAATTAAGCTTTAAGGTTTATTAATTGATTGAATAATTGTGTGAAAATTCTGTGAAGAAATTTTATATATAAATGCCTAATTTGATAATTAGGACTAAATTGTAAAAGTAGCAAAATCTCTGTTCTAGATACTAAAGGGGATTTAATTGAATCTTAAAGTGGAGGTCCTTATTTATTAATTAGACCATTATATTTATGTTTGGACAAAAATGGGCAAGAATAGGACAAATTTGAAGGAAAAGCCTTTAAGGGCATTTTGGTCATTTAGTAATTAAAAGAATTAAAAATGGAAAATAAAGCCAAAATTGGTCCATCTTCTTCATGGAGGCCAAATATAGCATGGGGGAAGCCATGTTTAGGGTTTCCAAGCTTTCCAAGCTCAATAGTAAGTCCGTTCTGGCCTCGTTTTTAATGTTCTTTACGTTTTTGGAGTCTCGGTAACTTGATTTAGCTTATTCTAGCAATAATTCATGCTAGGGCTCATATTTGGAAAAATACCAGTAGGTTAAATGTGTTTATTTTGATGTTTTATGGTAGAATATGAAGCTTTAAATTATGTTAAGTAACTTTTTCTATGCGAATTTAAGTGAAAACGAGTAAAACGACATAATCGGTAAAAATACCTAATGTTCATAAGTACATGATAGAGTGGCAATTTGATGTTTCCAAAGAAGGGAAAAATGTTTAGCGTGTCATAAAACATAAGAAAAATGGATAAATTTTAATTTCCGAGTCTAGGGGCAAAATCATAATTCTGTAAAGGTTTAGGGGTAAAATTGTAATTTTGCCAAAGTTTGAGTTAGGGAATGTTCTGGATAGTAAATTAATTAAATAAGTGAAATAAGATGTTTTAGATCTCGAAAAGTGAGATTTGGACCTAGAACGGGAGAAAAATCAAAAATCGGGAAAGTTGGTAAAATGGTCGTTTTGGTATCGAGGTAAGTTCATATGTTTAGTAAGCATTCAATTATGCATATTTGAATGATAAATTGATATTTTGGCCACAAATACTTTAGTATTGAGTTTTAGATATAATGATTAATGTTCGATAATAATTCGATACTGGAAAGAGAACTTGTATAATTTATATGTAAGACCATATTTTGTATTATGACTTTGTATGATAACAAGAAAGTATTGACTAGCATAGTTTGATGAAAATAAGTTAAGTTGATGATATGATGAGATTGAGAATGTAAGTATGTAAGTTGAGTAGCATTTTATTATTATGCAATTATTGTTATTAGTATTGTTATTATTGAGTTATGCGACTAACATTGAGAATTTGAGCAAGTATGTTTCAGCTATGACTTGACAAGGCATTGATATCTCAAAGTCCATGGTTGTACCATGGCAATTAAGGTAGAATTGACGGAAAAGTCCATGTTCATAACATGCCTTTAAGGAGGAATTGACAGTTAAGCATACCATGTAAGACCATGTCAAGACATGGCATTGGTAAGGCAAGGATCCTGTGTAAGACCATGTCAAGACATGGCATCAGCATTGATTAAAGACTCCATGTAAGACCACATCAACAAGTGGCATTGGCACTAAGACAAGGATACCATGTAATACCATGTTTGGCATGGCATTTGGTAAGACAAGGATACCATGTAAGACCATGCCAAGGCATGGCATTGATAAGTTCTATAAGGAAAGGAAATCATGTAAGACCATGACAAAACATGGCATTGATGAGTTACTATAAGGAAAAGGTCCCATGGAAGACCATGCCAAGGCATGGCATTGGTGAGTTCATAAAGCAAGGATACCACGTAAGACCATGTCTAGACATGGCAATGGTAAGTTTAAGAAGGAAAAGGTTCCCGAGTAAACCAAAGAGTAAGTCAAAGAAAAAATAAGGTGAGAACATGAAGAAAGAGTACAGGTATGCAACTAAGGCTTATTTAATATTGAGATTGTAAGTAATTGAGATTATCAAGTATTAAGTAAGTGATGAGTTTTCAGTTATGCTTGTGACACTTTATGACATGATTGGCAATATGCCTATATTATGAAAGAGTACTCATGTGTTAAGTGAGATGTTGCAAGTACGTATAAGTAAGGTGCCTTTTGTATTCTGAGCCTTTGGTAAGGTTACCGATGAGTAAGATGGGAAAGTAAGAACTAAACATTATTTAAGCAAATTATGACAGCATAGTAGTAAGCTAAATTGATTGCTAATGCTTATTATCTTACATGTGAACTTACTAAGCTTTATAAGCTTACTTCTTTCACTTTCCCATGGTTCAGAGTACTTAAGAGCAAGCTCGGGTTACATGTCATCGGAGATCACTTCACACTATCGACTATCAAGTTACCAAATGGGTATCTTTGTTTACAAACGTTCTAGTTTATGGCATGTATAGAGACTTAGCCATTTTGTGTGTATGTCCTTATGATATGGCTAAATAACGGTATGTAAATATTTGATAATGATTAACTATTGAAATGGCTAATGAAGAACATGTTTCGGTGCTATGTATGCCTAAATGGTAGTTAATACAAAGAAATCATGAAAAAGTGAAATTAGCATTAAAATAGTATTGAACAGGAGCAGTGACGTGTTTTTGAAAAATCATCAAGAATAGTAGAAATGGAATTAGGTGATGAATGAGATATAGAATTAGAGATTATTGAGTCTATTTTCATATGAAAGAAATGGAGTAAGCAAAGAAAGTGTATATTAAGAGATATTTGAATTTTAGTGAGACAGGGTCAGATCAATTTCTGAATCCCCTGTTTTGACTTTATAAATTCACTAAAAAATTGTAAAAAAATAAGTAGGAGTTACAGTTTATATTTCTGGATTCCTTATTGAATATAATTTCAAGAGAAACAAACGTCAGGGTTATTTGATTTTTGTACATGGAGAAAATTGATTCGTAGTGAGGAGAGGTCAGAGTAGTCGAATAGTGCAACAGGGTAAACTTTAACTAATAAACTGTACTAATTGGCTAGACCAAAAATTCTGGAGAAAAATTAGTAAGAAGATATATGAGTCTAGTTTCAGGGAAAATTTACGAATTTAAATTGAGTTTTTTTTTACTCGAGTTATGATTTATTTAGTGACTATGACGCAGGTGGGCAGTTTTATAAGGAATAATCAATTAAATTGTTTTGATTTGTCTAAGTATTCGGAAAATTTTTAATATTCCCGGTTCAGTCCCGAATCATTTTAATTGCATGTTTTAGGGTCTCGAGGGCCCTTTTTAGGGTCATATTGAATAAATGTAAATAAATTAATTTTAAAAGAAAATTTTATGCCCCGAATTAGTAAGTTAAGTCAGGTAACGCCTCGTGCTTGACTCCGGCGACGATCTTGAGTAAGGGGTGTTACACGCACTTTCTTGATTTAAGCCCAAATCTTGATTTTCTTGATCTAACATAATGAAATTCACTCATTTAATCACTAAATAAATTTGGACAATCAAAATTAACATTTTTGGTAAAATGACCATTTTGCCCCTAGACTTTCACAAATGACCAGTTTGCCCCAGACTTTCACAAATGACCATTTTACCTTTAGACCTGGAAATTGATTTTTATCAAATTTCCTTATTATCCAAGCCTAACCAACCAATTATTACTCTTATGACAACCCCAAATTTCCACTATTTCACACAATTACAACCTATTTTATAACTTTTACAAAATGGCCCTTTTAGGTGTTTTCCATGAAAATTCGTTCACAAAAGTTGTTTATTACACAACCAAAACTCATTTTCTTCCATAAAAATTCAGAAAACAACATAAATTCTTTCATGGCAAATCCCTAGCCTATCATCCATTTCACAAAATAGTCGCCTCATTAGCTAGTTCATGCTACAAGGGTTCCAAAAGTACAAAAATTATCAAAAATAGGCATCTAAATCACTTACTTGTAGGGGATATAAGTTGCTGAAATTTTTGAGCTTCCAAAACCACCTCTTTTCTGATATTTTCGATGGGGAAGAAGGAAGACGAAAAGATAACAACAAATTTTTTTGTTTTATTTTATTACCAAAAAAGTCACCTAATGCACATCAACTTTGACTTTTCAACCTTTTTTTGTCTCCTTGATCAGCCACTAACATATTTATGGTCTATTTACTCAATAAAGACCCTAATTTAATGTTCTATAGCTATTTGACACCTTTAGCTAGCAAAACAAAAAATTTACCCTTTACGCGATTTAGTCCTTTTTCGCAATTAAGCATGAAATCGTTAAAATTATTTCACCAAAATTTTCATGCACTCATATGATCATGATATAACACATAAAATATCATTAAAAATAATTTCTCTGACTCAGGAATAGTGGTTTCGAAACCACTGTATCGACTAGGCCCAAAATCGGGTTGTTATAAAAACTTGCATGGAGAAACCATGGCTAGGGTTTTTCAAGCTTCCAAGCTCGATTGTAACTCCGTTCCAGCCCTGTTTTTAATGATTTTTATGTTTTTTCAATCCCCGTAACAAGATCTATCTACTTCTACCATTAATTTGAGCTAGGGTTCATGTTTAAAATTGACCCATGTGTGACATGCATGCATTTTGATGTCCAATGGTAGAAAAAGAGTGTTGACTATTAAATAAACAACTTCTACTAATCGATTTTTTATGAAAATGTCCGGAAGGACCATTTTTTAAAAGTTGTAAAAATGGTATAAAATGGTTTTTTGATGAGAATTGTAGTTTGCTATAGTTATGAAAAAGGTTCGGCTAGGTCTATAGAGTGAGAAAATTGAATAAAAATAATTTTACGAGCCTAGGGGAAAAAGTGTAATTTTGACAAAGTTTAGGGGTCAAAATGAAAATTTTCAAAAGTATGATTTATGGACCCATTTGAATAATGTGAGTAATAAATGAGTTATATTTGAAATGTTAGATCAAGAAAATAAGGTTCGGGCTTAGAATGGATTGAACGAGGTTATGGACTAATTTGAAATAAATAGTTATACTCGAACCCGAGGTATGTTCGTATGGTAATAATAATGTAATATATGCTTGAATTGAAATTTCCTATTATTATGGCATAAATTGTATGATTTAATATATTAGAAGAATTTATGGATGATGAGTATGATATGGAAAATGTGATGGATGCTATGTTATGAGAATGAATGGTAAATTACTATTATATGAAATGTGTGATTCGCTATACGAATGTGCCCTACGAGAATTCAACAAGTAAGTATATGCGACGATGTTATTGTTGTTTGTGATTGACCCTAAATTGGTATGTCAACTCGATCTTGTGAGTTAACGGTTGTTGACGCTTTGTATGTATTGATGACATAACCTATGAAGGTTTATTGTATGCTATACATAAAAAAATGATTTAAGATATGTCTATGATATATGATGTCAATGTGATGAATTATGATTTTTGGTGCTAAGAAGTGATTGTTGTGATTATCATGATTATGTGAAATGTACAAAGAATGAACTGTCTAAAAACATTCATAATCCCTAAATTGATTAAAAGAACGTAAAAAAATCCATTTGATTATTGTACCCCGATGGATAAGTCATTTCTGACATGATATGAGATCCTACATGTGTTGCAGAAAAGGATTTAGCCCGGATGGGTAATCTGTTGATGTTAGTATAGAAAGCATCTAGCCCGGACGAGTGTTCCTAAGGTGATCTAGCCTGCTGAAGAATATGTGTGCATTATGGATTTAGCCCGGCCGGTAACCTATGTAACACCCCAAACCCGGCCCAAATGTTATAGCCGAATCTGAAGTGCCACATTGGAGTTGAAAACCCACGTTCCGTTTTAGTGTTTTAAAACCATATATTTTGTTGAGTTAACAAAGTGTATGGAAGCTGGGCACCAGGTAGGTATCCGAGACAGAGGAGGTGAGCCATGAAGGCTGCTTAAGTACCAAGCTCTTTGATTGGATCCAATCCTAGACATACCCACAACCATAGCCACACTTTGTTATATCGAGTTTAAATTTGTTTAAGTGGACGTCGTTGACAAATCGATTAATAGTGGTGTTGAGATATTTTGAAAACAAGCATCGCTTTGAAAACACGTCCTAAGTCTAGCCCATTTGAACAATTATCAACCAGGTTTGAAGTTATTAAAAATAAAATAATCCCGAGAAGAAATAAAAGAAAAGTTAAAAATGGCCTTATTACAACCCAAAAATAAATAATAATTAAAGGAAATTAAATGAAAACCAACGCTTATTTAAAGGTCCAAAAGCGATCATCGTGGCCACTCTGAATCCCTTCCGGTCCAAGTCCCCACATCAAGGCTCACCTGCAAGGTTAAGGAATGGGGGTGAGTTTGGAAACTCAATGTGCAACAAGCCCCTTTCAGAGCCCAAAACAATGACAGCCTGTTGGGTCTAAGCTCCAAATCCAATCTCAAACATGTACTGGGCCATAGCTCTTTTCATATTTCATATTTCATAACACTGGGCCGAAGCCTTTACTGTAAACGGTATGGCCCATAGGCCCATTTCAATATCACATATAATGTCCATAAAAGAATGCAAGCCCAATTGGGGAGACTACTCAACCCACCATCCGGTACTCTCCACCCGTACCAACCAGCACACCATGTGGGGATTAACTCGACACACCCCGCCATAACTCTCCACTGGCAGCATAGCTGCTTTATCATATATCTGGAGGCCTAGCCTCTTTTAATAACTGGGGCAAAAGCCCTTTTAATAACTGGGGCATAAGCCCTTTAATAACTGGGGCATAAGCCCTTTAATAACTGGGGCACAAGCCCTTTTTCACTTCCTCCATTCATATAAAAACCCAACACAATGCATTTATGATTACATCACGTGCATATCATACATATCATGTGCATATCATACATGTCATGTGCATATCATACATACCATGTTTATCAAAATCCCATGTATTAAATTCATACATAAACCCTAGGGGTATAATAGTCATTTTTTACCTAGGGGCAAAACAGTCATTTTCATGTTATAAGGGTAATCTTGTAATTTTACCAAAAATTAGGGTTCCATGTTCATTAACGGTTACTAACAATTCATGAGTGTAAACAGTGATTCTGACCCATTTTTTAGCGAAATCGAGTTATTGGGCCTAAAACCCCTAATGGGCCCTACTTAACCGATTTTGTCATCTAGGCCCATTTAGCCTATATCCATAACAGTATTAACAGTTCTAACTTGCAATTTTAACAGATTTCCATTTTCTACCAATTTTTCCCAAATGGCCCCGAAAGCCTATTGGGCCCTATTTCAGCCCCTCGAGGCCCAACTTACCGTGAACGCCAAAAACAAGTCCTTATCGTTTCCATTGTTCCCGATCATCATATCATCGATTGTAACTAACTAGTGAGCGTTCGCTTGCTCACAAGTCCTCGAAATGCCAGAATTCCGGCATTTCGGCTTTTTGCCATTTTATCGCTTTAAGCTATGAAAAAGGGTTCGTTACACACCTGTTTGGCGATATTCCTCGACTAGATCTCCTACATGATTTCTCCTATAATCCATTGTTAATAATCAGCTTCCCATAATTGAACCAAACCAAAAATCACCTAATACTAATACTTACACATTCGGCCACCATCCATAATGGCCTTAGGAATCTTACCCTTGTCGCGATTGATGACTAGGTCTAGCCACTCCAGTGATCCAAGCTACTCCAAGTCGACACTACACCTTGCTGCTCCTCCACTAAATAAACCAAAAACATATTAAAAGAAGACCCCATAAGGCCTATACCTATATTCGGCCACCTCCCTAAACTAGAGGGGTTTCGCTTTTGGCCAAAAGTTACTCTAGGAATTGTTTAGAGTTCGAGCACTTACCACAGTCCTACTCCTCTTGAATTCGGATGCCTAAAAGGTAAAGGAATTGAATGCCAACAATTGAAAAGGAAAGAAAAGGTTGTTGGTCACAAAGAATCGGTACCCCCTATCTTCACTGATTTCAGTTTTTGCGGTATTTCGGTAGAAGTTGAGATTAAGGAAAGAAATAAGAAATGAGTAGAGGAAAGTAATGGGCTGGTTTTTGCAAAAGAAAAAAAAGAAAAGATGAGAGGAAGGATGGAAGATTCGGCTAGGGAAGAAGAAGGAAGAGAAAAAACTAAACCAAAAGAGAAAACGGCACAGCTAAGACCCTAATGCCGAAATTGCTAACCTAAACCCCTCTGCCGAAATCCCCTCACTAATCCCTTCAAATCGGCTAAGCTCTATCCCTTTCTCAAATGCCTAAAATCTCTCCCCTTATCACTCCCTAATCCATGCATCTTGACTATTTTAAACTCTCTCCCATAGAGTTCCATCCAGCTTTAAACTCTAGCATACACAAGCATAAAAATAACATTACCTTTGCCATTCCAGGGAATCGAACCCAGGTCTTCCTCTATGCTCCACATGCCGCTTTTTTAGGAGCTTAGTGGCGTCACCCTTTCCACTTTACCAAAGCTCTTTTTGTGATACATTTTACCCACAACTTAATATAAGGGCACCTAGCCAGAACCCCTAACTCCTAAGTCCAAAATTTAAAAATTCTACCGGGTTTTGGCCAACTCATGGGCCTTCCATAACTCCACTTTTTTAGAAACTTACTTAAAATATCATGAATCACGAAAAACCCGAAAATCAGGATGTTACAACTTTACCCTCCTTAAAGAAATTTCAGCCTCGAAATTTACCTGATCCAAACAGTTGAGGGTACTGCTGACGCATTGCCTCTTCGGTCTCCCAAGTAGCTTCTTCCTTGCCATGGTTCCTCCAAAGTACCTTCACTAACGAGACTGACCTCCTTCCCAACACCTCTCAGGACCCTTAACCACTTGAGTAGACATTTAGTTGTGTCATTTCATTGCACAATTAAATACTTATATAAAACCTCCTTACGGACCCACAGTCAAGGCCCAATACTTCTAGGCCCAAATTTGGGGTGTTAAAATTCTACTCCCCTTAAAGAAATTTCGTCCTCAAAATTTCCAATTATCAACTAACCGTATTACTCAAGTCAAACCTCTATGCTTCCGCTACGCACTCTAATTAAAAATAATTCTTAGTACGACTCAGAACATCTAATTACCAAAGTAAAGAAACATTTATCAAGCACGCATACAATTCGTAACACATATTTAAATAAAATAAACTTGGCGATCCCGAGCTCGATGCTCCTTGGACCCACATGTAAGACATGCTCCTGTCTTCCTATGGCATTCACCCGGATGACGTCCATTGCAGTCTTTGCAGATTGGATAGTTTGGTCGTGCCTTAACATGGCATGGGACAAAGCGTCATCCCCCGCAGCCTGATCATAGGACCCAGTCTTTGTTGCTGGTGGCACAGATGCCTCCTCAGCTGGCCTATGCCCTGAGGATGAAGATTCAGCTTGCACCCTTCCGCGACCACGTCCGCAGCCTCGTCCACGAACTCCTCTTGTACTCATATCGACTTATCTGATTTACAAATTTTATGAAATTAGTATAATGTTCCACTATTTATTAAGAAAAATGTCTTATGGAAATGCAGCAGTTTAAGAATTGTTTTCGTATCGTCGTAGTCTAGCTACAGTCTCATTTCTACCATTTCACAGTTTAATCCTATCATAGTAGAGTCTCAGCACTATTCATAATATCATATCATTATCATATATCGTAAAGAAAATATACTTACAGAATTGGTGCCGGGGATTCAGTGCGCCACTTCTTTCTCCAATCCATTTAGAACTTGAAAACCATGTTTTTGATCACCGAAAATAGAAATTTGAAAACTTTGATTTGAAAACACCCTTTATTTTGAACTCTTGATTTAAAATGGAAAAATTGGTACCTTTTTAAACATATATTCTCCGCAAAACATCTTTAAAATGAAATTTTCAAAAACCGTTTCCAAAAATACCCTTCTTAGGCCTAAACTTTCGAAAAATTTTCGAACCCGATCCACAGTCGAGTTGTTGCAACCTAGGCTCTGATACCACTAAATGTAACACCCCAAACCCGGCCCAGACGTTATGGCCGAATCTGACGTGCCACATTGGAGTTGAAAACCCACGTTCCATTTTAGTGTTTTAAAACCATATATTTTGTTGAGTTAACAAAGTGTATGGAAGCTGGGCACCAGGTAGGTATCCGAGACAGGGGAGGTGAGCCATGAAGGTTGCTTAAGTACCAAGCTCTTTGATTGGATCCAATCCTAGACATGCCCACAACCATAGCCACACTTTGTTATATCGAGTTTAAATTTGTTTAAGTGGATGTCTTTGATAAATTGATTAATAGTGGTGTTGAGATATTTGGAAAACAAGCATCGCTTTGAAAACACGTCCTAAGTCTAGCCCATTTGAACAATTATCAACTAGGTTTGAAGTTATTAAAAATAAAATAATCCTGAGAAGAAATTAAAGAAAATTTAAAAATGGCCTTATTACAACCCAAAAATAAATAATAATTAAATGAAATTAAATGAAAACAAACGCTTGTTAAAGGTCCAAAAGCGATCACCGTGGCCACTCTGAATCCCCTCCGGCCCAAGTCCCCACATCAAGGCTCACCTGCAAGGTTAAGGAAAGGGGTGAGTTTGGAAACTCAGTGTGCAACAAGCCCCTTCCAGAGCCCAAAAAAAATGACAGCCTGTTGGGTCTAAGCCCCAAATCCAATCTCAAACATGTACTGGGCCATAGCCCTTTTCATATTTCATAACACTAGGCCGAAGCCTTTACTGTAAACGATATGGCCCATAGGCCCATTTCAATATCACATATAATGTCAATAAAAGAATGCAAGCCCAATTGGGGAGACTACTCAACCCACCATCTGCTACTCTCCACCCGTACCAACCAGCACACCATGTGGGGATTAACTCGACCCACCCCACCATAACTCTCCACTGGCAGCATAGCTGCTTTATCATATATCTGGAGGCCTAGCCTCTTTTAATAACTGGGGCAAAAGCCCTTTTAATAACTGGGGCATAAGCCCTTTAATAACTGGGGCATAAGCCCTTTAATAAGTGGGGCATAAGCCCTTTAATAATTGGGGCACAAGCCCTTTTTCACTTCCTCCATTCATATAAAAACCCAACCCAATGCATTTATGATTACATCACTTGCATATCATACATATCATGTGCATATCATACATGTCATGTGCATATCATACATACCATATTTATCAAAATCCCATGTATTAAATTCATACATAAACCCTAGGGGTATAATAGTCATTTTTACCTAAGGGCAAAATGGCCATTTTCATGTTATAAGGGTAATCTTGTAATTTTACCAAAAATTAGGGTTTCCATGTTCATTAACGGTTACTAACAATTCATGAGTGTAAACAGTGATTCTGGCCCATTTTTTAGCGAAATCAAGTTATTGGGCCTAAAACCCCTAACAGGCCCTACTTAGTCGATTTTGTCATCTAGGCCCATCTAGCCTATATCCATAACAGTATTAACAGTTCTAACTTGCAATTTTAACAGATTTCCATTTCTACCAATTTTTCCCAAATGGCCCCGAAAGCCTATTGGGCCCTATTTCAGCCCCTCGAGGCCCAACTTACCGTGAACGCCAAAAACAAGTCCTTACCGTTTCCATTATTCTCGATCATCATCTCATCGATTCTAACTAACTAGTGAGCATTCGCTTGCTCACAAGTCCCCGAAATGCCAGAATTCTGGCATTTCAGCTTTTTGGCATTTTATCGCTTTAAGCTATGAAAAATGGTTCGTTACACACCTGTTTGGCGATATTCCTCGACGAGATCTCCTACACAATTTCTCCTATAATCCATCATTAATAATCAGCTTTCCATAATTGAACCAAACCAAAAATATACCTAATACTAATACTTACACATTCGGCCACCATCCATAATCGCCTTAGGAATCTTACCCTTGTCGCGATTGATGACTAGGTCTAGCCACTCCGGTGATCCAAGCTACTCCAAGTCGACACTACACCTTGCTGCTCCTCCACTAAATAAACCAAAAAAATATTAAAAGAAGACCCCATAAGGCTTATACCCATATTCGGCCACCTCCCTAAACTAGAAGGGTTTCAGCTTTTGGCCAAAAGTTACTCTAGGAATTGTTTAGAGTTCGAGTACTTACCACAGTCTTACTCCTCTTGAATCCAGATGCCTAAAAGGTAAAGGAATTGAACGCCAACAATTGAAAAGGAAAGAAAAGGTTGCTGGTCACAAAGAATCTACACCCCCTATCTTCACTGATTTCAGCTTTTGCGGTATTTCGACAGAAGTAGAGATTAAGGAAAGAAATAATAAATGAGTAGAGGAAAGTAATGGGCTGGTTTTTGAAAAATAAAAGGGAGAAAAGATGAGAGGAAAGATGGAAGATTCGGCTAGGGAAGAAGAAAGAAGAGAAAAAACTAAACCAAAAGAGAAAACAGCACAGCTAACACCTTAATGCCGAAATTGCTAACCTAATACCCCTCTACCGAAATCCCCTCTCTAATCCCTTCAAATCGGCTAAGCTCTATCCCTTTCTCAAATCCCTAAAATCTCTCCCCTTATCCCTCCTTAATCCATGCATCTTGACTATTTTAAACTCTCTCCCATAGAGTTCCATCCAGCTTTAAACTCTAGCATGCACAAGCATAAAAATAACATTACCTTTGCCTTTACAGGGAACCAAATTTTAGAGACTTACTTAAAATATCACGAATCGCAAAAAACCCGAAAATCAGGATGTTACAACCTAAACTAGGATCTGAATTTAGCCTGGACTGGTAATTCAGATCAGAGCTTATTAGAGTAATTACAGGGGATTTAGCTTGGACTGGTAATCCCAACATTACTCTGTGAGTTTATACTATGAGGGATTTAGCCTGGACTAGTAATCCCGTCGTAAGAGCAAGATTCGTGGGAGTGCGTACTTAAAATGATCACTAATATGAATTGATGGATAATGAAATAGTATACCTAGAGTGTACTGCTTGATGAAAATCCATCAGGAATTCAATAGTTCAATGGATAAAACATACATACAAGACATGAGAAACATGAAATCAATTGTGTAAATGATATATTGAAATTTTTCATGTACCTTGGAATGATTGTGGTTACTTGATGATGAATACCTCTATAATGTACATGGCCGATATAAGGAATGATTGGATGTATTATGGGATAGAACAAGTAAGTACTAGAAACCAATGGAATTTTGATAAGAACGAAAATGAATGAGTGATACTTATAAGAGTAATTTCATAAAAATCTTGTGATGGTTATCATTATATTGTACTAAAACAGTTTGGACAGCAGTAGTATTCCTACTTTGAAAATCCACCAAATATTGTGGAAGTCAAATTAAAGGCTGAATAAAATATGGAATTAAAGCTTATCGGGTGTAGTTTCTTATAAAGGAAACGATGTAAGTAAAGGAATCTCCTATTATGAGATATTTCAATTTTTGTGAAATAGGGTTAGGGTGATCTTGGACTCCCCTGTCCTAAATTTGGAAAATCATTAAAAATTGCATGAAAATAATCATGGGTTATAAATTACATGCTTAAAATCCTCAACGAGTCTATTTTCAATGGAAATAGAGAGAGCATCATCTGAGTCCTGTACTATGAGATAAATAAATTTTAGTGAAGAAAGGTTGTAGCTATCAAACAGCGAAACAAGGGAGACTTTAAAGAATAAACTATACTTATTGGATAGACCAAAAATTCTAAATTTTTTTTTGGCAAGAAGATATGTGAGTCTAGTTTAAATAAAATTAACAGTTCTCAACTTGGATTCCTATAGCTTCAGATATAAATAATTTAGTGACTGTGACTCGAGAAAATTACTTAACTGGACTTTGAATAAATAGAAAGAATTTGAAAATAGCATGTTAATACATTGCTTATTATTTTTCATGCGAGCTTACCAAGCGTAAAGCTTACTCCCTCCTTTCCGTTTCTTTTAGTGTTGTCGGGTCAGCTTGAGGTTGGAGATCGTCGGAGGCAGCATCACACTATCAAGCCAATACCTTTGGAGTATTGATACATATGTTAGCAATATCAAGTGAGTGGCATGTATAGGGACCTAGTTGTATGGCATGTGTTATTATGAATTGGCCAAATGTATTGGCCTATTTTGAGCTATTGTATATGGCCATGAGATGTGGCTCATATTGTTTATGGCTTGTAAGTCTAGCTAGTCATGTTATGACTTATTGCTTATGATGTGAATATATGATTATGTCTGTTTGTCATGTATAGTTGACAATATGTCATGTGTGTTGAATACATGTTTTATGACCTGAATTAAATGTGTAATAAGGAGATAAAACAATAATGCTTTGAACATGAATGTTTGATGATAAGTTGAAATAAATTGGCACAAAGATAATTGTGGTATGACTAGTCTTGGTTTAATGTGAGAATGTGTAACACATGCATGTTGATAGGTAAATGATATGTTTGTATCAGTATTGAGGATGTTGAATGCCATTGGATCCATGTCTATGTGTGTGCATGTATGGGTGAAAAAAGGCTTGGAAAATAGCCTAAGAGTTAACTACATGGGATGAGACATGACCGTGTGAGAGACACAGTTTGGTGACACGGGCGTGTGGCCTGGCCTTGTGGTTCAATTTATTTGCTGATGTCATAAACAGAGAGTTACACAGCCTGAGGACACGGGCGTGCTGATGGCACACAGGCGTGCCCCTGTGTCCACACGGGCGTGTGACCCTGTTTCATGAGAAAATTTCTAAGTTTTTTCTAGAGCTTTCCAAAGTTCTCGGTTTTGTCCCGAACCCTTTCTAAAGTATGTTTTGGGCTTCGTAAACCCAAATAAAGGACTATGTGCATGTGATAGAATGATTTAAAATATGAATGAAATTTTATAGCTCGGTTTGCATGATTGGTTATGTTTAAGTCCGGTAATGCCTCGTTCCCTGTCTCGGCGTAGAACACGGGTAAAGGGTGTTACATTTAGTGGTATCAGAGCTATGGTTTAGTCAGTTCTTGGACTAACCTAGCATATATATGAGAGTCTAGCTATAAATGCCACTGATCTGAGATAGTGTGACGTTTCCCAACGTGTATGATAGCCACTTTGTTTAGACAAAGGTACCCTCCAACCGAGCTATATCCGACCATATTGACTGTGATAATAAGGTATTTGAGTAAAGTACAGTCATGATGAGTTGACACTTGGAAAGATACGAATGAGATTCATAATATCCTGTTACAGATAAAATGTCATTGTCCCATTTGGATATTAAAATTTGATGGATTGAAATGAATTATTGAAATGAGATAAAAGATTATATGGCATAATGAGCTTACTTGTGATTAATTGATAATTCCATGATGTATATGGCTAAATTGCTCGAGTAAATGCATGTGTTTAAGTAACTTACCAAAGATATGGATGGAATGAATATTCACGTGCACTTATATGAAAGATTATGGTTGATAAGCTCATATAGTTTAAGTAAATGTGTTAAATTGCTTGAACTGATTTGTACGATTGTAATGATATGTAACATAATGATACATGAAATGAAATTTGCAACTGTAATGTAAGTATCCATATTTGTTTGACCCTTGTATGATGTTGTTATCATGATGAAAGTTGTGTTGCATGTATATGTATATGAGAGTCGAGTCAGAGGCCCTACGACCCTCCTCCCCCTTACCAAAGTGGTGTTTTATAATGAAAATTCCTGAGATTTGTGTTGAATGAGTTCTTGAGTAAGAAACCAACGAGTTTAGTGATAGAATGGTTATAAGCATGAATAGAGATTGAGAATGGGTTGATAAGTATAGACATGAGCTAGAAAGATATCGGATTGACCAAAAGATTGTTTAATTTTTACAACATCGCAGTTAGTGAAAAAGGTTAATTTTGGTAAAACGATCTATCCTGGTATGATACCGAGAAATGTATTGATTGAAATTCCCTCATTAGCTAATCTCCTTTAGTGGAAAGAATAATATGGAAATTTTGATATAGAAAATAGTTAAAGGAATAATGTTCGAAATGTGAGATGTTTGAGTATGGTAATTATAGTGAGCAGATGATGGCTATCTTTTTTGAGGCACTCTATGAGTCCATTTATTTCTAGAAATTTGTTGTAGTGGTTATATATTCTCTGATAAATTTTTGTAATATGGAAATGTTCCCTGATCTTAATGATAGAAAAGTCATTGTCAGTCTGATTGGTACATAATCTACATGATCTCATTTCTTTTTGGTACTTTGTTACCTTCCGTGTGTTGGCAATTGATCAAAAAGGTGCGTATGATGCTATGATTTGGTTTCTTCTAATAGTTGATTTGTCCAATATGTATATGGGAAGGTATATTATTCTTGTTACATCTATCTTTGATGGTTAGAATGATATTTTCTTCTGGATTTCTTTTCTCTAAGGAACAATTGAAGTCTTTCATATTTTCTTATGAACTTTGTTCTTGGTTTTTTGATACGGTATCGTGATTGGATTTTCTTGTTTTGTATTTCTTTATGTTGGATTTCTATATTCTGGATTTCTCCGTTATGGATTTCCTTATCTTGAATTCTTGGTCATCTTTATCTCGTAACTTGTTGAACATGGCTTATAGTTAAAGTATGACTTTTAGCTTGCGATATATATATCAAGTATGATTATGCTTCTGGTTTGATCATGGTAATCTGGTGATCTTAGTATTTGGATATCTCAAAATTTTCATATAAGGATTTAACATTGGCAAAGGTTTAAGTGGTAAAATTTTCATCATGTGAAGTTAATGGCTTAATTCATGATTGGCAAAGTTTGGACAGATGAGAACATTGTTAACCGAAGCCTTTGAACTGGTCTAGTCTGTGTTGAGCAAAGACTTCTTGATTTTCACTGATGTATTGTTGTTTGAATGGTGATGTGTTTTAAGACAACATGACAAGTGATAGCTTAAAGTATCTGATGTCATAGAAAGACCCGAGTTTGCTATAGTGTAAATGACTTGGGTATTAAAAAATGTTGAGATGGTTATTGTATGATCCTTGTGTAAGAATATTTGAAATGTTAATGGGGTTAAAGCCGAGCATCAGGTTCTACTATAGTTATCTCTACCAGTATTTATATTAGGATGGAAAATGAGAAAGGATTATCCTCAAAGCCTTATCAGGATCATCCCTGTCTTTGAAAGAGAAAAAAATGTCATGTAGCTTATTGTTAAATGTTTGACGAGATATGTAAATCATGCTGGTATGTACTGAATTTTTGCTCATCAGGTTCGAGGAATTTTGTGTCTTTATGAATGTTGGACATCTTGAGACTCTAGTCTCCACTAATTGGGTTGAGATTCGAGTTTCATATCATGATTTCTTAGGAAAGCTAGAAGAGGCTTTGAAACTTAAAGGTAACCGAGAGTTGAATTGATAAATAATCAGATCGTGTGAAATTATCAAGAGTATAAGGCTAGGATGAACTGGCTAGTTTCACTATTCGAATTCGAAAAAGATTCAAGTATGAATGTATATGTAACATGATGGTATGGATCAGACTTTTGAATACATGAACTTTCTGATAGAGATTAAGTTTCAGTGAAAGTGTTGTAAAGCGAAAACCACTCATGATTCTTGTATGTGGAATTTAAGAGATAGGTAGTAAAAGCTCAGCTTGAGTGAAATTTCTTTGACATCGATTATAGGATTTTGAAAAATAAGTGAAAAAAATCAAAACCACTTTTCTGGTAGGATTTTCGAGGACAAAAATCTCTAAAAAGGGGAGAAATGTAAGATCCTGATTTTGGGCCTAATAAGAATAGTGGTTTCAAGACCATAAATTCAATGA
Source organism: Gossypium hirsutum (assembly GCF_007990345.1). NCBI lineage: Eukaryota > Viridiplantae > Streptophyta > Magnoliopsida > Malvales > Malvaceae > Gossypium > Gossypium hirsutum. The sequence goes on from NC_053433.1 coordinate 68,065,554, forward strand.
GGAAAATTTTATTTTTATTATATTTTTATGGTTTAAAATTTCACGGAATGATTTCGTGAAAATTTCGTTCGAAAATTTTGATGTTTGGGCACTCAATTTAGTCAAAAGACTAAATCGTAAAAAGTACAAAAGTTGAGTTCTACATGCTAGAGGTGTGCAATTGTTATGAAGTTTTAAATTGGAGGTCCTTATATGGCAATTAGACCATTGGTTAAGTTGGTGGACAAAAATGGACATGGTTAGGCAAGTTTTCAAAGTTTTTCATTAAGGGCATTTTGGTCATTTAGTTACTAAAACGAATTAAAAACAAAATTAAAAGCCAAATTTTGTACATCTTCAACCTCTTGGCAGAAACTTGCATGGAGAAACCATGGCTAGGGTTTTTCAAGCTTCCAAGCTCGATTGTAAGTCCGTTGTATCCCTGTTTTTAATGATTTTTATGTTTTTGCAATTCCCATAACAAGATCTATCTATTTCTACCATTAATTTGAGCTAGGGTTCATGTTTAAAAATCGATTGATGTGTGACAGGCATGCATTTTGATGTCTAATGGTAGAAAACAAGTGTTGGGTGTTAAATAAATGACTTTTACTAAGCGATTTTCGATTAAAACGTCCGAAAGGACCATTTTGTGAAAGTTGTAAAAATGGTATAAAATGTGTTTTTGTAACACCCCAAACCCAGCCTGGACATTATGGGAAAATCTGGGATGTCACATTGAAGTGTGTTTTGGAAAGCATCATTCTGTTCAAAAATTTCGTGCTATATCAAAACTCAAGTAGGTTTAGCAAAAGTTAATCCTTTCAGGTTGTTATTACACTTTAAAAACAATGGTTGTTGCGGAAGCTTTTTGAAATATGTTGTAATAGCGTGGTGTTTTGAAAAATATTTATCTTTTTGAAAACTCGCGTCCTACTACTAGCAAATATAAATCAAAATAGGTAAATCCCAAATTAAAGTAAAAATTTAAAGAGGCCTTATTACATAGCAAATACCCAAATTAAATAGCTTAAAGAATAAAAGTTTAAAATAGAGCAAAAGCAGTTGTGTAGCCTCCATTGAGTCCCCTGTAGCATTGACCTGCCTAAGGATTACTTACACAAGAAAGTAAAAGGGTGAGTTTATGAAAAACTCCATGCGTAATCCCTTTACATTAATCAGCTAGACCATAGGCAAAAACAGTTTGGGCCTGTAACACCCCGAACCCGAAACCGACATCGGGGTCGAACACGAGGTGTTAACTGGCTTTAACCTCTTACAAAATTTATTTTCCAGACACTGCCCAATCTGTGTACTAGTCGTTTTAAAAATCATATCTTGAGTTTCGTAACTCGAAAATCAGTTTCGTAATTTTTCCCAGAAACTAGACTCATGTGTCCATCTATGTATTTTTTTCTAGAATTTTTGGTTGGGCCAATTAGTACAGTTTATTAGTCAAAGTCCCCCAAGTTGCAGGGGTCGACTACACTGACCTTTGCCCATTACGACTTGGATATCTCTCTGCACGGGGCTTCAATACTGTTGCCGTTTGTTTCTATGAAAACTAGACTCAGAGAGGAATCTGTACATATATGGTACGACCCCTAATTATCTCTGGTTAATTTATAATGAATTTCCAAAATCGGAGCAGGGAATCCAGAAACCGTTCTGGCCCTGTCCCACTAAAATCTGATTATCTCTTAATATACTGCCCATATGATCTTTTCGTTACTTCCTCATGAAAGCAGACTCATCGAGCTTTGATTACATAATTTATTCATCAATTAATTCCACTCCTACTATTTTTAGTGATTTTTCAATCTCATGACACTGCTGCTGCCAGCATCTGTTACGACAGTAACTAGGTCCATTTCATGCCTACCCTTGATCCAATTCAATCGAACATTCGTGCCATTTTCGCATGGCTTAAAGTTTACATGCCATAATTCAAACACAACGTACTAGCTTATACATGCCAAAATGATCTTCTAAACACACTAAGAAGAAAGTACCAAAACTTGCTATCCGGTGTGATGACTTCAATGACGGCCCGACCCCGCAAAAATAGATGAGACCAAGCAACCTATAGTGGGTGACAAGGAAACATCGAGTGAGTTTATAACTCAGTAAGTCATAAGCAATGCACTACCATCTATCAACAACATTATCACAAGAGGAAACAAAATGGAACGAGACAATTTACTCTATCCATACCGAACCATACCATAGTTCCTCCAACTTATCAATTCAATTTCATATCAATTCATGCATTCACATTCTATATACTCATCAATAGGACATTGAAGCAATTTCATAAATCGATTTATTTTCGTTACAATCAAACGACTATACGACCTTTCACCCATCCTACGATAAAACTTATGTACGTGACTTCAAGTATATTTGTCACATAGGTTCGAACTTACCGAGCTCAACACCAAGTATAAGCATAACACCTATTAGCCACGTGCTCAAGACACTTACCCGACCCGCTGTCCGCGATCGACTCAATAGTGTCGCACACATAGTGTCCATAATGATTCACGAATGTATATTGAGCCCGCACACTCAGTGCTATACAATCAAATCGCACACTTAGTGCTACATAGTTAGACTCGCACACTTAGTGCCGCATGGTCAATTCGCACACTTAGTGCATCATATTCATTTCGCACACTTAGTGCAACATAGTCGAATCGCACACTTAGTGCTGTACAATTTAATCCCGCGCACCTAGCGCCAATCTCATGGTCATAAATGGTTATCCCGCACGTTTAGTGCCGAGATCAACAACTCATTACATCTTACCTCTTTTCATTCATTCAACAATTTCATCATCACATACGTACATGCATATATATATGTATATTTATTCATTCCAATCAGCATCAATACATACACATTATGACCATTTGAAATAATACCCACTACATGCTTAATGACTTACTTTATGTTGGGTAAAATAATTCCGAGTGGGCTACTCGATGACCTTCGATTTCCCCTTGTTGGACGCCTCTCCTTTAGGTTCTTGAGCTTAAATAATACAAATAAGAGTATTCAATATTTAACTCAATAACATGAATTTATTTATCACATTCGGCAATCACACATCATTAAATTTTCAACCCAAGATGTCATTATATGACCACATATACACATATCCATATACTCAAGCTCAATAATTATAATGTAATATCATGTACCCACTTTAAGTATATTGCCGAATATACTTAATCATACATACACCTAACCAAAACAATTTCCTAAAATCTTCATATCATTTATACACTAGGCCGATTGCCCTCACCAAGTTCACCTATGTTCTTCAACAATTCCTTCATTGATCAAGCACATATTCGGCTAAGAAATGGCAATTTTAGCAACCTTCGATTTAGTACTTAACTTTTACCACATATCAAATAACTCATTTCCTTACTCATGTGACCACGTATATTCGGTCATGCATACACACATAAAATCAATTTGGAGACTCTATCAATCCCACATACATTCGGCACCTTCATCCACCATTCTACCAAGCATGTAACATTCAAACACAACCAAACTCACATTCGGCCCTAGCTCATAACAAGGTAGCCGATTCTTTTTATAGTTCAAACATTCCTCTATCATCATTCACCTAACTTTAACATGAAACCACAAAACTCACCATTTCTCATCCAACTAACATGAACAACAACCATTCCTTGAACACTTTCTCATGACCGATTGCTCATGTTATCAACAAGATTCAAGGTTTGAACATGGGCTATTTAAAACATGCATGCATCTCAAAGACAACATCAAACATACCTTAGTCTAGCAAACCACCATAGCTGATTTTCTCAAGCTCTTCCCCCTTCCTTTTTGCATTTTCGGCCAAGGATGATAAAAGATGAACAAATTTTTTTCTTTCTTCTTTAGAACATTCGGCCAAGGGGAAATGAAGAAAGATGGACACTTTTTTTTTTGTTTTTCCTTCTTACTTTCACGGCAAAAGGGGAGGAAAGAAACAATTACCACCCATCCTTTCCTTTTTCCATTTCTTTATTTCCCCATACTTCTTATTATATTTCATCCTACATACCTCACTAGGCCAACATGTTCCCAACATGTTTCCACCCATAGCATGGCCGGCCACTACATATTAGGGAGGGGGAATTTGACATGCAAGTCCCCTTTTTCTTCCACATGCACTAATAGGTCCTCATGCATTGACCTATCACATTTTAAAATTTTCTCATATAAGTCCTATTGACTAAATTCACATGCAATCGACCAAATCGAAGCTTGAAATTTTCACACATTCATTATTACATATTCTAGATAATAAACATCACATTCAAACCTTTCGGTGACTCGGTTTAGCGGTCCCGAAACCACTTTCCGACTAGGGTCAATTTTGGGCTGTCACAACTCTCCCCCACTTAAGAAATTTTCGTCCTCGAAAATCTTACCAGTAAATAGGTTTGGATATCGTTCTTTCATCGAGCTCTCGGGTTCCCAAGTTGCTTCCTCGATCCCGTGTTTGAGCCACAACACCTTAACCAACGGAACCCTTTTGTTTCGCAACTCTTTCACCTCACGAGCTAGGATACGTATCGGTTCTTCTTCATAACTCATATCGGCTTGAATTTCAACCTCTGATGGGCTAATTATATGCGACGGATCAGATCGATAGCGTCGAAGCATCGAAACATGAAAGACATCGTGAATCTTTTCAAGCTCAGGGGGCAAAATCAATCTATACGCAACTGGCCCCACTCGTTCGGAGATTTCGTACGGCCCAATGAATCTCGGGCTCAACTTGCCCTTACGGCCAAACCTAAGTACCTTTTTCCAAGGCGAAACTTTAAGGAACACTTTATCTCCCACCTGATATTCAATGTCCTTCCGTTTCAGATCCGCATACGATTTCTGACGATCTGTGGCTGCCTTCAAACTTTCACGGATTACTTTTACTTTCTGTTCGGCATCTTTAATCAAATCAACTCCGAAAATTTTACTTTCACCGAGCTCGGTCCAAAACAATGGTGTACGGCATTTACGACCGTACAAAGCCTCGTAAGGTGCCATCTTAACACTTGATTGAAAACTATTGTTGTAAGCGAATTCAATCAAAGGTACATACCGTTCCCATGAACCACTAAACTCAAGGATGCAACATCTCAGCATGTCCTCGAGTATCTGAATTATCCGCTCGGATTGACCATCGGTTTGGGGATGAAAAGCGGTGCTAAAATGCAGCTTGGTACCCAGAGCTTCTTGCAATTTCTTCCAAAATCGCGAGGTGAATCTCGGATCTCTATCCGACACGATAGAAATAGGTACTCCATGTAATCTCACAATCTGAGTAACATACAATTCGGCTAGTTTATCCAATGAAAAATCCGTACGCACGGGGATAAAGTGAGCCGACTTAGTCAGCCTATCAACAACAACCCAAATCGCATCCTTCTTACTTGCGGACAATGGCAGTCCGGACACAAAGTCCATTGTGACTCGGTCCCATTTCCACTCGGGTATCATGATCGGCTGAAGTAACCCTGAAGGCACTTGATGTTCCGCTTTCACTTGTTGACATATTAAACATCTCGAAACAAAGTCGGAGATGTCTCGCTTCATACCATGCCACCAAAACGACGTTTCAAGTCGTTGTACATTTTCGTGCTCCCCGGGTGAATTGACATTCGGCTACAATGGGCTTCGTTCAGGATCATCGGAATGAGTTCCGAATTCCTTGGAACGCACAAACGACTTCTAAACCTCAAACAACCATCATCATCAATCTGAAACTCCGATTCCTTGTTCGGAACACACTCAGCTCGTTTTGCAACCAATTCATCATCGACTTTCTGAGCTTCACGAATTTGATGAGTCAATAATGGTTTGGCTTTTAATTCAGCTACTAACACATTGTCAGGTAGAACAGACAAGTGTACATTCATCGCTCGCAAAGCAAACAGTGATTTCCGGCTTAAGGCGTCCGCAACCACATTAGCCTTTCCCGGGTGGTAATCAATGACAAGCTCGTAATCTTTCAACAACTCAAGCCAACGTCTTTGTCGCAGATTCAAGTCTCGTTGAGTCATCAAATATTTGAGACTTTTGTGATCCGAAAACACATGGCACTTCTCACCAAACAAATAATGTCGCCATATTTTCAATGCAAACACAATGGCGGCTAGTTCGAGATCATGGGTCGGATAATTCCTCTCGTGTGGCTTCAATTTCTTGACGCATAGGCCACAACTCGACCTTCTTGCATCAATACGCAACCCAACCCAAGTAGGGATGCGTCACTATAAACAACAAACTCTTTACCCGATTCGGGTTGTACCAAAATTGGAGCTTCAGTCAGATGAGTTTTCAGTTGATGCTTTTCTGACATTTCTCTGTCCATTCGAACTTAACATCCTTCTGAAGTAGCTTCGTCATTGGTGTGACTATCATCGAGAAACCTTTGACAAATCATCGGTAATAACCGGCGAGCCCTAGAAAGCTCCGGACCTCGGTAACATTGCTCGGAGGCTTCCAGTTAAGTATGGCTGAAATTTTGCTCGGGTCAACTCGAATACCCGATGCGGATACCACATGACCCAAGAAGCTAACCTCTCTTAACCAGAACTCACACTTACTGAACTTAGCATATAACTGCTTATCCCGCAAAATTTGCAACACTTGCCTCAGATGCTCAGCATGTTCGGTCTCATCTCTTGAATAGACCAAGATGTCATCAATAAACACAACTACAAACCGATCCAAATACGGCCTGAAGATCCGATTCATCAGATCCATAAACACCGCAGGGGCATTAGTGAGCCCAAACGGCATCACTAAGAACTCATAGTGACCGTACCTCGTTCTGAAAGCAGTTTTGGGTACGTCCGAATCTCGAATCCGCAACTGATAATAACCCGATCTCAAATCTATCTTTGAAAACACCGATGCCCCCTTTAATTGATCGAACAGATCATCAATACGCGGCAACGGATATTTATTCTTTATCGTCACTTTATTCAGTTGACGATAGTCAATGCACAACCTCATGGTTCCGTCCTTCTTTTTCACGAACAATACTGGTGCACCCCAAGGTGAGAAACTCGGTCGAGCGAAGCCTCTATCCGTCAATTCTTGCAACTGAGCTTTCAACTCTTTTAACTCGGTTAGTGCCATACGATACGGAGCGATCGAAATAGGCGTAGTTCCAGGTACAAGCTCAATACCAAACTCTACCTCCCGAACAGGTGGCAAACCCGGTAACTCTTCAGGAAAAACATCCGGGTATTCACAGACCACCGGCACCGATTCGGGTTTCTTTTCTAACTCCTTGTCATCAAGTACATACGCGAGGTATGCTTCGCACCCTTTCCTTACATATTTCTGGGCCAACATTGCTGATATTACAGCTGGCAACCCCCCTTAAGTCCGCAGACTCAACTCGGATTATTTCGTTATTTGCGCACCTCAAATCGATAGTCTTGCTTTTGCAATTCACAACCGCATCATGCGCGGTTAACCAATCCAAACCAAGAATAACATCAAACTCGTTGAACGGCAAAAGCATCAAATCAGCCGGAAAACAGGATTCTCGGATTATTAGAGGGCATCTCTTACACACTTTATCAACAAGTACGCATTGACCCAAAGGGTTTGATACTCGAATTACGAGCTCAGTAGACTCAACAGGTAGAGTCTTACTGGTTGCTAAGGTTTCGCATACATATGAATGAGTAGAACCAGGGTCAATCAATGCAATCACATTAGTATCAAAGAGAGTGAAGGTACCAGTGATGACGTCGGGGGAGGTTGCCTCCTCTCGTGCGCGAATGGCATATGCTCTAGCAGGAGTACGGTTCTCGGCGCGATCGGCCGTATCAGAGGCCCCCTCTGACTACCACCCCTGCCTCCTAATATTCTCGGTGGTCTACCTCTAGATGTCACTCCACTAGGTCTTGCACCTTGAATCTTATTCTTCTCATCCAGCTCCGTGCAATCTCTAATGAAGTGGTCCTTCGAACCGCATCCGTAACAGGCCCTGTTAGTAGACTTGCCCCAACATTCACCTAGGTGTCGTCTTCCACATTGGGGACATTCAGGTTTCTCGTGACGATTATTGCCCACACTAGCTACCGAAGTAGCTCGGGAGCCCATCGATGGTCTTGCCCTGATGGAAATTCCCGCAGTCGCCCTCGACTTATTAATGTCCTCCCTGAACTTCTTCACAGCTGAGAACGGAGCTTTACTCGTCGATCTTTTACGATAATCTCTAGCTTCAAATTCAGCCTTCCTCTTCTCCTTCCCAAGTTCCTCCGCCTTGCAGGCTCGTTCGACTAGTGTTACGAATTCCTTTATTTCCAAAATACCCGTTAGTAGCTTTAAATCTTCATTCAATCCTTCCTCGAATCTTTTGCACATAGCAACCTCATCAGCTACACACTCCCGGGCATACCTACTAAGTCTTACGAATTCATGTTCGTATTCAGATACAGTCATACGGCCTTGCTTGAGTTCCAAGAACTCCTTACGCTTCTGGTCAATGAACCGTTGGCTAATAAATTTCTTCCGGAATTCCGTTTGAAAGAAGTCCCAAGTTACTCGCTCGTTCGGGACTATGGAAATCAAGGTCCTCCACCAATAGTAGGCTGAGTCTCGCAGCAAAGATACAACACATTTTAGACATTCATCGGGTGTGCATGACAATTCATCGAACACCCGAATGGTGTTATCAAGCCAGAACTCGGCCCTTTCGGCGTCATCAGTTACTATGGCCTTGAACTCCTCGGCCCCACGCTTCCTAATCAAGTCTACAGGTGGCTTACTCAGCCTCACAGGATCAGCGACTGATGGCCTTACAGGCTCTTGGGGTGGATTATTCAAATTTGGGAATTGTTGGACAGCCGGGTTGGCTCGGGCATATTGCTCGACCCACTCATTCATCATGGTAAAGAAGGCTTGTTTAGCCCCCTCACCTTGATTATTCGCAGATGACTGAGGTTCAACAAGCGGCTCCCTTGTGCAGGAGCAGCCGCTACGCTCTCAACGTCATCCGCTAGGGTTCTTTCTTCATCGGGATCCATTTACTAATCAAGACAAAAACATTTCAACCGTCAGAAGTCATCACCCTTTTAAACATTAACATTATGGCATGTATAGCTAGACTCATACGTGCTATGGTAGTCCTAGAACCGACTAAACCATAGCTCTGATACCAATAAAATGTAACACCCCGAACCCGAAACCGACATCGGGGTCGAACACGAGGTGTTAACTGGCTTTAACCTCTTACAAAATTTATTTTCCAGACACTGCCCAATCTGTGTACTAGTCGTTTTAAAAATCATATCTTGAGTTTCGTAACTCGAAAATCAGTTTCGTAATTTTTCCCAGAAACTAGACTCATGTGCCCATCTATGTATTTTTTTCTAGAATTTTTGGTTGGGCCAATTAGTACAGTTTATTAGTCAAAGTCCCCCAAGTTGCAGGGGTCGACTACACTGACCTTTGCCCATTACGACTTGGATATCTCTCTGCACGGGGCTTCAATACTGTTGCCGTTTGTTTCTATGAAAACTAAACTCAGAGAGGAATCTGTACATATATGGTACGACCCCTAATTATCTCTGGTTAATTTATAATGAATTTCCAAAGTCGGAGCAGGGAATCCAGAAACCGTTCTGGCCCTGTCCCACTAAAATCTGATTATCTCTTAATATACTGCCCATATGATCTTTTCGTTACTTCCTCATGAAAGCAGACTCATCGAGCTTTGATTACATAATTTATTCATCAATTAATTCCACTCCTACTATTTTTAGTGATTTTTCAATCTCATGACACTGCTGCTGCCAGCATCTGTTACGACAGTAACTAGGTCCATTTCATGCCTACCCTTGATCCAATTCAATCGAACATTCGTGCCATTTTTGCATGGCTTAAAGTTTACATGCCATAATTCAAACACAACGTACTAGCTTATACATGCCAAAATGATCTTCTAAACACACTAAGAAGAAAGTACCAAAACTTGCTATCCGGTGTGATGACTTCAATGACGGCCCGACCCCGCAAAAATAGATGAGACCAAGCAACCTATAGTGGGTGACAAGGAAACATCGAGTGAGTTTATAACTCAGTAAGTCATAAGCAATGCACTACCATCTATCAACAACATTATCACAAGAGGAAACAAAATGGAACGAGACAATTTACTCTATCCATACCGAACCATACCATAGTTCCTCCAACTTATCAATTCAATTTCATATCAATTCATGCATTCACATTCTATATACTCATCAATAGGACATTGAAGCAATTTCATAAATCGATTTATTTTCGTTACAATCAAACGACTATACGACCTTTCACCCATCCTACGATAAAACTTATGTACGTGACTTCAAGTATATTTGTCACATAGGTTCGAACTTACCGAGCTCAACACCAAGTATAAGCATAGCACCTATTAGCCACGTGCTCAAGACACTTACCCGACCCACTATCCGCGATCGACTCAATAGTGTCGCACACATAGTGTCCATAATGATTCACGAATGTATATTGAGCCCGCACACTCAGTGCTATACAATCAAATCGCACACTTAGTGCTACATAGTTAGACTCGCACACTTAGTGCCGCATGGTCAATTCGCACACTTAGTGCATCATATTCATTTCGCACACTTAGTGCAACATAGTCGAATCGCACACTTAGTGCTGTACAATTTAATCCCGCGCACCTAGCGCCAATCTCATGGTCATAAATGGTTATCCCGCACGTTTAGTGCCGAGATCAACAACTCATTACATCTTACCTCTTTTCATTCATTCAACAATTTCATCATCACATACGTACATGCATATATATATGTATATTTATTCATTCCAATCAGCATCAATACATACACATTATGACCATTTGAAATAATACCCACTACATGCTTAATGGCTTACTTTATGTTGGGTAAAATAATTCCGAGTGGGCTACTCGATGACCTTCGATTTCCCCTTGTTGGACGCCTCTCCTTTAGGTTCTTGAGCTTAAATAATACAAATAAGAGTATTCAATATTTAACTCAATAACATGAATTTATTTATCACATTCGGCAATCACACATCATTAAATTTTCAACCCAAGATGTCATTATATGACCACATATACACATATCCATATACTCAAGCTCAATAATTATAATGTAATATCATGTACCCACTTTAAGTATATTGCCGAATATACTTAATCATACATACACCTAACCAAAACAATTTCCTAAAATCTTCATATCATTTATACACTAGGCCGATTGCCCTCACCAAGTTCACCTATGTTCTTCAACAATTCCTTCATTGATCAAGCACATATTCGGCTAAGAAATGGCAATTTTAGCAACCTTCGATTTAGTACTTAACTTTTACCACATATCAAATAACTCATTTCCTTACTCATGTGACCACGTATATTCGGTCATGCATACACACATAAAATCAATTTGGAGACTCTATCAATCCCACATACATTCGGCACCTTCATCCACCATTCTACCAAGCATGTAACATTCAAACACAACCAAACTCACATTCGGCCCTAGCTCATAACAAGGTAGCCGATTCTTTTTATAGTTCAAACATTCCTCTATCATCATTCACCTAACTTTAACATGAAACCACAAAACTCACCATTTCTCATCCAACTAACATGAATAACAACCATTCCTTGAACACTTTCTCATGACCGATTGCTCATGTTATCAACAAGATTCAAGGTTTGAACATGGGCTATTTAAAACATGCATGCATCTCAAAGACAACATCAAACATACCTTAGTCTAGCAAACCACCATAGCCGATTTTCTCAAGCTCTTCCCCCTTCCTTTTTGCATTTTCGGCCAAGGATGATAAAAGATGAACAAATTTTTTTCTTTCTTCTTTAGAACATTCGGCCAAGGGGAAATGAAGAAAGATGGACACTTTTTTTTTGTTTTTCCTTCTTACTTTCACGACAAAAGGGGAGGAAAGAAACAATTACCACCCATCCTTTCCTTTTTCCATTTCTTTATTTCCCCATACTTCTTATTATATTTCATCCTACATACCTCACTAGGCCAACATGTTCCCAACATGTTTCCACCCATAGCATGGCCGGCCACTACATATTAGGGAGGGGGAATTTGACATGCAAGTCCCCTTTTTCTTCCACATGCACTAATAGGTCCTCATGCATTGACCTATCACATTTTAAAATTTTCTCATATAAGTCCTATTGACTAAATTCACATGCAATCGACCAAATCGAAGCTTGAAATTTTCACACATTCATTATTACATATTCTAGATAATAAACATCACATTCAAACCTTTCGGTGACTCGGTTTAGCGGTCCCGAAACCACTTCCCGACTAGGGTCAATTTTGGGCTGTCACAGGGCCCAAGCCTGATTTATTGACAGTCCAGTATCAGTTAGGGCCATAGCTTATTACAATATCAATATCAGTGTGGGCCTTAGCCCAATACTGTAACAGTAACAGTAATACAATTAGAAATCCTACCCATCCATCCTCTATAATCCACTCCGTCCAGCCCTACACTCCATGTGGGGATAAAACCGACCCACCCATCCCTACACTCTAAAATATAGCACCGGTTGCGGCACTAAACAGTGATTGAGCAGAGCTGCCAGTACAGTACACTTCCTCCGAATATATCAAACCCACCTCCATGCAACATGTCATGCAATAATATCATACGTGTATGCAAGAATGTCATGCTCGAATACAGGCTTATATATCATAGGGTATATCAGTAATTTTACCTCGTAGGGTTATGACAGTCATTTCATCAGTATGGGGTCTAAGTGTACTTACCGACCCAACAGTAGGTCTACAGTCATCTCGGGCGACCTGTGCAACCCTAATAGTCAAACAGTGATAATGCGCCCAACGCCCACAATACGGCCCATCTAAGCCCACACGTCCGTGTGACCCATAAAGCCCAAAAATGGCCTTGGCTGTATGGAGTACACAACCTGGTCCAATAATCTCCACACGTCCATGTAGTTTACCCGTGTCAGGCCCTTGAGTCCGTGGGGCCCACACAACCCATTTAGGCCCAATGTGGCCCAGAACGACCTAAGCCCATGAAATCGCTCATGGTGGCCTCCACTATCAAACGCCCATGTTTTACGCATTCAGACTACCACACGAGCAAGTGTACGCTCGTGTAGTGTCAATGATCATACTTTTCCGGCTTTTGCCGATCTATGTTTAAGGCAGTGTGGTTACACATCTGTTTGCGAAAGCTACTAACCCACGAGCACTCTAACCTATCACAAATAGAAACTTTAGTTAATCCTTTATCAAGCGAATTGAGAAGAACCCTAGCCAACACTTGTTCAAGAGATTACCTATCGCTCACCTTGATCAATCAAACCAAACCACAGCAAGAGGTCGCTTAAAATCCTTAAAGCCTACCTGCATCCCATTGGAGCCTTGTCAACCATTAACCAAATGAATAGTTAAAACAAGATGAGTAATTCCTTATCGAAAATGCAAAGTTAAGACTAAAGGAAAGGAACAATCGGCCTACACCCACTCAAGAGCTGAAGGTACACACTATGATAGAGGCAGAACTAAACAATTGCACTCCTATCATAAAATGTTAGGTGACAAAAATGGCAAGGTGGGAGAAAAAAAAAGAACCGTGCCCCAAGCCAAAATCCAAACTTACCAAATCCAAAAATCAGTCTCTTATATTTACCCCCAAAATCTACAGAACAAAAGGAAAGAGAGATCGATGCAGAGAAGGTAGAAGAAGTAGTGGTATTCGATCAAGATAAGACTAATTGAGGGAAAATAAGAGGACATGTAAATGATCAAAGAGGGAGTCTGTAACACCCCTTACACGTGTTTGACGCCGGAACAGGGTACGAGGCATTACCGGACTTAATCACTAATCATCGTATAAAAACCGATTCATAATTTCACTCTAATTTAAAACTTTTTCAAACACATTCAACCTGTCCCTTAAAAAGAGCTTACAAGGCCCATATCATGCTTTAATTCAACCACACACATAGGCAAGTATGCACATTCATAAATTGCATCATTTAATTAATAACATAATCAAGACTATCTACATTAAATGACTTTATTCAATAGAGACCTTCAAATAACATAGGTCAGTATTTTAAGCCAATTCCTAGCAACTTAATAACAATTAAACGAGTCTCCATACATGCCAAAGACTTAAAATTCTTTAAAACTTTTATATATCGATCAATAGTTATAGTGTGATTTAACCTCCGGCGACCTCCAACTCGAGCTAACATCTGCGACACTATAGGAAAAAGGAAAGGAACGGAGTAAGCGTTATAGCTTAGTAAGTAAGTATGTAAATATTAATAAACAATACATTATCATACTTTAAAAAAAGTCACAATATGTTCCCAGAATATTACCATCACAAACACACGAACTTTCACTATTACAATCATAAACAGGTTCAAAATAAGTTGTCTAGCAGAGTACTAGCAACTAAATTATTTATTTCTAGAGCTACAGAACTCCAAATTACAAAGCGTTAATTTTCCTTGAAACTAGATTCAAATATACTCTTACCATAAAATTTTCAGAATTTTTGGTCTAGCCAATTAGTACAGTTTATTCATTGAAATTACCCCTGTTTCACTGCTCAACTATTCTGACCACTCTTCACTACGAATCAATTTTCTCCTCGTACAGAATTCAAACAATGTTCTTGTTCTTTCATTTAAAACTAGACTCATTAAGTATTTAAATAATATAAATTATATCCCCTAATTATTTTTTTTACAATTTTTAATGATTTTTCCAAGTCAGAACAGGGGATCACGTAGTCATTCTGAACCTGTATCTCAAAAACTTAAATATCTCATAATATAGAATTCCTTTGCTTTCTCTGTTTCTGTTATATGAAAATAGACTCATTAAGCTCTAATTTGATATCTCATTCAGTCTCTGATTCAATTTCTACTATTTTTGGTAAATTTTTATATTCACATCACTGCAATTATCAGTTTTATTGTCAATTTTGATCTTTCACACTTCAATTGTATTCATCACTTTCCCATAACAATCTTTCCAATTTCCAATCACATATCGAGCATATTGCTCATAAGTTACACACGTATATACTTACACTTATCATCACAAAGTCATACACGATTTCATTTAATCAATTTCCCAGTTGAATGCTTTGGAATAATAACAGATACGCGATGGTATCGCACACAGCCCACCGTTAAAATCGAAGCTCTCTTGTACACATAGTGGCCTTCACTTAGCACCACTCATGTGACCTAGCTCGATTGTACACATAATTTTGGCTCTCTTGTACACATGGTGAACACTTAGTACCACCCATGTGACCTAGCCAGTTTATCTCGTAGCTCTCTTGTCTACATGGTGTCCTTCACCTCGAACCACGCATGCGACCTAGCTACATATATCCTGTAACTCTCTTGTCTACATGGTGTACACATTGTATCACCCATGCGACCTAGCTACATTGTGACAGCCCAAAATTGACCCTAGTCGGGAAGTGGTTTCGGGACCGCTAAACCGAGTCATAAAAATAATTAGCTGTCATATTTGATGCTTATTATATGTATATATGCATGTGTGAAAATTTCGTATTTGAATTTTGTTTAATTGTAGGTGAATTTTAGTAAATAGGACTTATGTGAGAAAATTTTGAAATGTGATAGGTTAATTTATAAGGACCTATTAAAGCATGTAGTGAGAATAATGGCTTTGCATGTCAAATACTCCTTCTTTTATCCATAGTGGCCGGCCATGATGGAGCATATATTAGAATATGTGGTAAATTTCCATGAAGTGGTCATTATTTTATGTAAAGGAAAGGAAATAATAAAAGAAATACTAAGGATAATAAAAGAAGTAAAAAAAAGGGGTTATTACCTTGTTCTTCTTAGCCGTACAAGAAGAAGAAAAAGAGGGGGGGCAAAGGCATTCGGCCTTTTGAATGAAGAGGAGGTTAGTAAATTTTGTTAATCTTTCTTTTGAAATCTTAGTTGTTCAGGTTAATCATCACGTTTTTCTTACCTAGCCATACTAAAATTTCGAATTTAGAGTGTTGGATGGAACTTTCGGTTATGGTATGTGTGAGAAGAACTTGATTTTTTTCTTACCTTTAAGTTTTGATGGATAAAGAAACAAAAGATTGTTGATGAAAGAAATTAATGTGTTAAGAGATTATATGAAACTTATTCATGTTTATATATGTTATATGCATTGAAAATGGTTGATGATTTTGGATGTGATTAGATTGAATCGGCCATGGTATATCCATAAGTATGATTTATGCTTGTTATGTTACTCATGGTTAAAACGATTCGGCTATGGTTCATGTAAAAATAAAATATACATGTGAATTTAAAAGATGGTATGAACAAATGTGGAGTTTTGCTAGTTTAGGATTATTCGGCCAAGTGTTAATGTGGTGGAAATTAAGTGTTAAATGGAATGAAAATGATATTATATGGGGGTATGTATATTCGGCCATATGAGTAAATATATAGATGATGTTAAATTTGATTATGTATAATGGGCCATATGAATATGTACCTTGAAATAAAATGTTGCCGTATGCTTCTTTTGATATGAAACTATTAATGTTACGGGATATAAATAACTAGCAAGGTAATTAAACTAGTTGATTTATTTATTTAAGCTCAAGAACCTAAAGGAGAGGCGTCCAACAAGGGGAAATCGAAGGTCATCGAGTAGCCGACTCGGAATTATTTTACCCAACATAAAGTAAGTCATTAAGCATATAGTTTGTATTAATTTAAATGGTCATAACGTCTATGTAATGATGCTGAATGGAATGATAAATATATATACATGTATGTATGTGGTGATGAAAGTGTTGAATGAAAAGAAAAGAGGTGAGATGTATTGAGTTGTTGATCTCGGCACTAAGAGTGCGGGTATAAACATTTATGATCATGAGATTGGCGCTAAGTGTGCGGGTTTAAATTGTACAGCACTAAGTGTGCGAGTTTGATTATGTAGCACTAAGTGTGCGAGTTTGATTATGTAGCACTAAGTGTGCGAGTTTGATTATATAGCACTAAGTGTGCAAGTTGATTATATAGCACTGAGTGTGCGGACTTAATATATACATTTGAATCACTATGGACACTAAGTGTGCGACATTATTGAGTTGATCACGGACAGCGGATCGGGTAAGTACCTCGAGTTCGTGACTAATAAGCGCTATGTTTATATTTGAAGTTGAGCTTGGTAAGTTTGAACCTATGTGACAATTATAATTGAAGTCACGTATATAAGATTTATAATGGAATAGGTGAAAGGTCGTTTAGTTGTATGATTGTAACGAAAATAAAATGATGTATGAAAATGCCTCAAATATCCTATTGATTAGTATATGGAATGTGAATGCATGACTTGGTATGAGCTTGAACCGATAGGTTTGAGGAACTATGGTATGGTTTGGTATGGATGGAGTAACTAGCCTCGTTCCATTTTGCTTCCTCTTGTGATAATGTTATTAATGGATGGTAGTGCATTGCTTATGACTTACTGAGTTATATACTCACTCGGTGTTTCCTTGTCACCTATTTTAGGTTTCTTGAACTCGTCTCTTTTTGCGTGATCGGGCCGTCATCGGAGTCATCACACCGGCTAGCAACTTTTGGTATTTTCTTTTTAGTCGGTCTAGGAGCACATTTCGGCATGTATAGGCTAATATGTTTTGTTGAAATTTGGTATGTAAAATTTTAGCCATGCGAAAATGGCATAAATGTTCGGTTGGATTTGGTTTTATAACGTTAGGTCGTAAGTCTTGGTAATTCGATTTTCTTTTTATGCCATATGTCGTGGCTGATTAATTTTGGTGTTAAGATTCATGATATGGCAATAGTGTAGTAGGGAGATGTTTGACAATGATTAGCCTTTGGTATGGCTAGTCATGATTATAATTTTGTGATATGTATGATGAATTACTAGATAGATCAATGAGAAATCACGAAATGGGCATAGTTGCTTCAGTAACAGATGCTGGCAGCAGCAGTGACGTGGGATTGAAAAATCACAAAAATTAGTATGAATGGAATTAAATAGTGAATAAATTATGTAATCGAAGCTCGATGAGTCTATTTTCATATAGAAGTAATGAAACGATCATATGGATAGTATGTTAAGAGATATTCAGGTTCTCGTGAGACAGGGCCAGAACGGTTTCTGGGTTCCCTGTTCCGACTTTGGAAATTCATTATAAATTAACCAGAGATAATTAGGAGTCATGCCATATATTTATAGATTCCTCTCTGAGTCTAGTTTCTATAGAAACAAACGGCATCAGTATTTAAGCTTTGTGCAGGGAGTTATCCAAATCGTAATGCATGAAGGTCAGTGCAGTCGCACCCTGTAATAAGGGAGAATTTAACTAATAAAATGTACTAATTGGCCCGACCAAAAATTCTACAAAAATTCTACCATATAGGTATATGAGTCTAGTTCCAGAGAAAATTTACGGAACTGGATTTTGAGTTTCAGAACTTAAGATATGATTTTTAAAGCAACTAGTACGCAGATTGGCAGCTTGTCTGGGGAATGTCAAATAAGTGGTTTGAAGTCTGTTAACACCTCGTGTTCGACTCCGGCGACGGTCTCGGGTTCGGGGTGTTACATACATCATAATGTCTCGTAGCTCTCTTGTACAAATGATGTGCACTCAGCACCATACATGTTACCTAGCTACATACCATCTGTATCATCCAATCTTTCCGAAGGTTCAACTAGGATTTCTCTCTCTTTCTAATTCTTGATTCCATACTTCCAATAGTCAATTATGATTCAAAAATCAGTTACAATACATAAAATATGTTGAAATACAAAAACATAATAAAGATAATGTATTATTTACATACAAACTTACATACTTTCTCATTTCCATGTCGAATTAATATTGAACATTTAAATCATCATAATTATACTTACTTTCAACACCTCGGCAATCATAGTAAATATATCAATTTTACATTGAAGCATGCATAAATTAATGCTCATTATACATATGAACTTACCTCGATACTAAAACGGCCATTTTACCAACTTTCCTAATTTTCGATTTTTCTCCCATTCTAGATTCAAATCTCATTTTTCGGGATCTAAAACATCATATTTTACTTATTTAATTAATTTACTATTCAAAACAGTCCTTAACTCAAACTTTGGAAAAATTACAATTTTGCCCCTAAACTTTTGCATATTTACACTTTTGCCCATAGGCTCAGGAATTAAAATTCATCCCTTATTCTTATGTTTTATGACATGTTGGTCATTTTTCCCTTGTATGGAAACATCAAATTCTCACTCTAACACACAGTTATGAACAATAACAACTTTTACCGATTAAGCCGTTTTACTCATTTTTGCTTAAAACCGCTTAGCAAAAGTTGTTTAACATAATTTCAACCTTCATATTCTACCATAAAACATCCAAATAAACACATTTCACCTATGAATATTTTTCCAAATATGAACCTTAGCTTAAACTATTGCTAGAATAAGCTTAATCAAGTTACCGGGATTCCAAAATCGCAAAGAACTTGAAAAACGGGGCTAGAACGGATTTACTATTGAGCTTTGAAAGCTTGAAAACCCTAGCCATGGCTTCCCCCATGATAATTTCAGCCTCCATGAAAGAGATGATTCAATTTTGGCTTTATTTTCCCTTTTTATTTCTTTTAATTACCAAATGATTAAAATGCCCTTAAGGTCTTTCTTTAATATTTTGTCCTATTCATGCCCAATTTTGTCCAAATGAAATATAAAGGTCTAATTACCATTTAAGGACCTCCTCTTTAAACCCCCATTTCAATCAAGTACTTATGAATTAGAACACATATTTTGCAACTTTTGCAATTTAGTCCTAAAAGTCCAATTAAGCACTTTATCAGTAAAATTACTTGGCGATATTTTTACACAATATTTTAATCAATAAATAAACCTTAAAACTTAATCGGAATAATTTTTTTGACTTTGAATTCGTGGTTCTAAAACCATCGTTCTGTTTAGGCCCTAAATCGGGCTGTTACAGCAACTTCTGCAAATAAGCCCTAATAGGCAAATTAAACATGCAATCTATAAAATTTCTTATCAATACTCTAACACATGCTTCTAATCACTCAGTAAATCATAAAAATTAATCGAAATAAACTTTTCTATCTCAAATTTGTGGTTTTGCAACCACTATTCCATTTAGGCCCTATTTCGAGATGTTACATTTCTCCCCCCTTTAGGGATTTTCGTCCCCGAAAATCTTACTGGTAAAAATATTCAATATCTTTTATCAAAATTTCTTAAACATCTCCAAACAAATTTTCTTCAAAGCAGTACTTTCAAAATCACCCCACCATCAAATTGAAATCCAATATAACTAAGTTTCAACTTGGTATGACCTCTATATTAATCGAAAACTATTTCCAATTCTCACATTTGCTTTCACTTTTTTTTTAACCAAAAACTCTGCATTTAGCTATTAATACAGCTCAATCATTATTCTTCTGTCTAATTTTATCATTACTGAATCCACATTATCTCATTCAAAATCAAAATTTATTTTAAAAAAAATCCAGCAATCATATACTTTAAGCATCATACCTAGATGGGTTAATTAACTAAGTCTAATCTTTCTTTAACTGTAACATTTTAGAATTCAGAAAATCTTCATATTAACCTGACATCTTTTCTGCAACTGAGTTCATTTATTAAACCATTCTCAAATGCTATCACATTGTCAATTAATCTTATTGGAAGGGGGTGAGGCTGTAACTTCTCACTTGCCTCTTATAAATTCATGCATATAACTTAACACTCATCAATATATATATAATTTGCTTCAAATAACTCAACATGCATATTCATTTTACACAACCCTCCTATCATCTTATACAAACAAATACACTTATACATGCGTTCATAATTCTCAAATAGAATTACTTATAACATTCATTTAATTTCACAAGT
Organism: Gossypium hirsutum; assembly: GCF_007990345.1. NCBI lineage: Eukaryota > Viridiplantae > Streptophyta > Magnoliopsida > Malvales > Malvaceae > Gossypium > Gossypium hirsutum. Next base: position 68,086,586 of record NC_053433.1, read on the forward strand.
TACACTCATAGCATCACACAATTTCCAATCAACATGTACACTTATCATAATATAAACTTTCCCTTCATCATCTTTCATATTCCAAGAGAAATTCTTATTCACGACTCATTCATTATCACATAAACATCATGAACTAGTACTCTTACCTTTTACGAGTCTCATTTCATCTTAATATTATCACAGTTATATAATTCACTTTAGACAGACTTACACACATATTCATATTTTAAAACAAATGCACTCAAACATACATTCCAAAAATTTGAGTAAATCTATTTATCACATTCACTTAATCAAATAAGTTAAACACATAATATCATGTCAATGTCAAACGAACATGGATGAGTTTATAACGAGGTAAACTTTCGTTTCTTTTCACTTTTCTATATTTCTCCACTTATGTCTATTTCATTTTACACTTGATCTCACACATATTTATGAACAATAACAACTTTTATCGATTAAGCCGTTTTACTCATTTTTGCTTAAAACCGATTAGCAAAAGTTGTTTAACATAATTTCAGCCTTCATATTCTACCATAAAACATCAAAATAAATACATTTCACCTATGGGTATTTTTCCAAATATGAACCCTAGCTTAAATTATTGCTAGAATAAGCTTAATCAAGTTACCAGGATTCCAAAATCGTAAAGAACTTAAAAATCGGGGCTAGAACGGACTTACTATTGAGCTTGGAAAGCTTTAAAACCCTAGCCATGGCTTCCCCCATGCTAATTTTGGCCTCCATGAAAAAGATGAGTCAATTTTGGCTTTATTTTCCCTTTTTATTTCTTTTAATTACCAAATGACTAAAATACCCTTAAGGCCTTTCTTTAAAATTTTGTCTTATTCATGCCCAATTTTGTCCAAACGAAATATATTGGTCTAATTACCATTTAAGGACCTCCTCTTTAAACCCCCCATTTCAATCAAGTACTTATGAATTAGAACACCTATTTTGCAACTTTTGCAATTTAGTCCTAAAAGTCCAATTAAGCACTTTATTAGTAAAATTACTTAACGATATTTTTACACAATATTTTAATCAATAAATAAACCTTAAAACTTAATCGAAATAAATTTTTTGACTTCGAACTCATGGTTCTAAAACCATCGTTCCGTTTAGGCCCTAAATCGGGCTGTTACAGCAACTTCTGTAAATAAGCCCTAATGGGCAAATTACTCGGTAAATCACTCGGTAAATCATAAAAATTAATCGAAATAAACTTTTCTATCTCAGATTTGTGGTTTTGCAACCACTATTCCATTTAGGCCCTATTTCGAGATGTTACATTTAAACAGGCAATCTATAAAATTTCTTATCAATACTCTAACACATGCATCTAATCACTCGGTAAATCATAAAAATTAATTGAAATAAACTTTTCTATCTCAGATTTGTGGTTTCGCAACCACTATTCCATTTAGGCCCTATTTCGAGATGTTACAGAGTTAATTGAGAGCAAGGGAAAAGAAAGAGAGAATCGATCAACAAGCAAGGTTAGAAACCAAAAGAGTTTGTGAGAGGGAAGGCAAGGATATTCGGCCAAGGAAAAATCAATTGGGAAAGGGAATGAAAGGAAAGAAAATCATGGCTACAAGAAAAAAGGGAAGTGCAAGAGTCGAAACAAACCTGAACTGAAAGGTACTAAAAAAAATAGCAATATGCAGCTTCAGAAAACAGAGTAGAAGGGACTAAAAATTTGACAAAAACCCGAAAATGGAGAGAAGACTACCCTACTCAAACCAGAATTCCTGAGTGGTCAAAGAACCTATTCGGCTACAAGTCCTCCACATTCAACTCCCTCATAATTCTCCTAATCACTCCATCATTATCTCCTCAACCACCAAATTCAAACTCTACTCAATTAGTAGAGTTTCGGTCAACCTTAACTTCCCACACGACAGTGCAGCAAAATAATCTTCTCTTATACGCAACAAAGCTCGAACTTAAGACCTATTAGAAGTAATAACACGCCACCACCCCTGGACCAGCAGGCTTTTGATGACCTGATTTCCCTAAAATTATTTAAAATCCCACTATCTAGAAGCAATGGTTTCATTCAGTTACAACAAAATTTTTGCTAAAGCCAAGGCTTGAACCCAAGACTTCACACACTTCTCAGGACACTTAACCATTAAAGCAAGCAAGCCAATATGCAACATAACATACAAATTTAATCACCTATGATTTGGGGCCTTACAAATCTACCCCTTAAAAGAAATTTTGGCCTCGAAATTTACCTGATCAAAACGGATGACGGTATTGCTATTGCATCGCCTCCTCGGGTTCCCACGTGACCTCCTCAGAACTGTGATTATTCCATAATACCTTAACCAGTGGAACAAACTTCCTCCTCAGAACCTTCACATCACGGTCTAAAATTTGAACCGACTCTTCCTCAAAGGTTAGATTTGGCCTAACCTCAATCTCCTCAATTAAGACGACATGCGCAGGATCAGAACGATATCGCCTCAGCATAGAGACATGGAACACATCGTGAATCCGATCCAACTCTAGAGGTATCTCAAGTTGATAGGCAATCGGTCCCACACATTTCAGTATGTGGTAAGGCCCAATGAACCTAGGGCTTAACTTGCCCTTCTGTCCAAACCTCAGTACCTTCTTCCAAGGCGAGACCTTGAGAAAAACTATATCCCCCATAGAATATTAAATCTCCTTAGTTTAGGATCTGCATACAACTTCTGTCTGTCTAATGCTACCTTCAGTCGATCCCGAATCAGTCTAACTTTATCCTCAGTATCAGAAATTAATTCAAAACCCAGAACACGCCGTTCACCCAACTCAGTCCAACAAGAAGGACTACGACACCTATGACCATATAATGCCTCGTAGGGTGCCATTTGTATGCTAGACTGGTAGCTATTGTTATTAGCAAACTCTTCTAGCGGCAAGTAGTCCTCCCAACTGCCTTGGAAATATATCACACAACTCCTTAACATGTCCTCCGATATCTGAATCACCCTCTCTGACTGACCATATGTCTGAGGATGGAATGCAGCACTGAAGTCCAATCTTGTACCCAATGCCTCGTGTAACTTCTTCGAGAACTGAGACATGAAGCGAGGATCTCTATCAGATATTATGGAAACTAGTACTCCATACAGTCGCACTATCTCAGACACACATAGTTTAGCCAGTTTCTGCAACGAATAATCAGTACGAACAGGTATGAAATTGGCAGGCTTGGTCAATCAGTCCACAATGACCCATACTGAATCTTTCTTAGAAGGCGTTAGGGGTAGCCCACTAACAAAGTCCATAGTCACTCTTTCCCGCTTCCACAGCGGAATCTTAACTGGCTAAAGTAACCCTGAAGGTAACTGATGCTCCGCCTTAACCTACTGGCAAGTCAGGCATTTACCCATAAAATCGGTAACTTCACGCTTAAGACTTGGCCACTAATATAACTCCTAAAGGTCTCGGTACATCTTATTCCCTCCGGGAAGCATAAGGACTACTATGCGCATCTCGCAGTATAGACTGCCTCAAACCAATATCCTTCGGTACACAAACTCTCCCACGGAAACACAACACTCATTCACTATTCAGTCCAAAATCTGAAGCTTCCCCACTTTCTAACTGTCAGAATCGAAGACCCAGTGACTCATCCTCCATCTTTTTACCCTTAATCTGTTCAATCCATGTCGGTTTAACCTGAAGTTCAGCCAATAGACTACCATCCTCGAATAAGCTAAGACGAGCAAACATCACCCTTAGAACAGTTACAGCCCTACGGCTCAACGCGTCGGCCACCACATTGGCCTTACCCGGATGGTACTCAATCGAGCAATCATAATCCTTAAGCAGATCAATCCATCTATGCTGCCTAAGGTTTGGCTTCTTCTGAGTGAGGAGATACTTGAGGCTCTTGTGATCCATGTAAATGATACACTTCTCACCGTACAAGTAATGCCTCCAAATTTTCAGTGAAAATACCACCGCAACCAACTCCAAGTCATGTGTCAGATAGTTCGCCTTATGCGTCTTAAGCTGGCGAGACACATATGCCACTACCTTACCTTGTTGTATCAACACACATCCCAAACCAACATGTGATGCATCACTGCAGACAATGAATTCTTTCCCAGACTCTAGCTGTATTAAGACAGGGGCCTCATTCAGAACCTTTTTAAGTTTCTCAAAACTCTTTTGCTATTTATCGGTCCAATTAAACGACACCTCTTTACGTAACAACTTAGTCAGAGGTGCAGCAATCAACAAAAACCCTTCCACAAAACATCTATAATACCTTGCCAAACCCAGAAAACTTCAAATCTCAGATACCGACTTAGGCTGCTTCCAATCCAAAACAGCTTCAATTTTCTGAGGATCAACCCTAATTCCCTCAGCAGATACCGCATGACCTAAAAACGTTACCTCTCATAGCAAGAATTTGCACTTTCTAGTCAATACTTTCTTGTTATCATACAAAGCCATAATACAAAATATGGTCTTACATGTAAATTATACAAGTTCTATTTCCAATATCGAATTATTATCGAACATTAATCATTATATCTGAAACTCAATACTAAAGTATTTATGGCCAAAATATCAATTTATTATTCAAATATGCATAATTAAATGCTTATTAAACATATGAACTTACCTTGATACCAAAATGACCAATTTACCAACTTTCTCGATTTTTAGTTTTTCTCCTGTTCTAGGTCCAAATCTCACTTTTCAGGATCTAAAACATCATATTTCACTTATTTAATTAATGTACTATTCAAAATATTCCATAATTCAAACTTTGGCAAAATTACAATTTTCCCCTAAATCTTTGCAGAATTATGATTTTGCCCCTAGGCTCGGAATTAAAATTTATACATTTTTCTTATGTTTTTTGACACGTTGAACATTTTTCCCTTGTATGGCAACATCAAATTCCCACTCTATCATGTACTTATGAACATTAGGTATTTTTACCGATTATGTCGTTTTACTCGTTTTCACTTAAAATCGCTTAGAAAAAGTTGTGTAACATGATTTCAAGCTTTATATTCTACCATAAAAAATAAAAATAAACACATTTAACCTATGGATATTTTTCCAAATATGAACCCTAGCATGAATTATTGCTAGAATAAGCTAAATCAAGTTATTGGGACTCAAAAAACGTAAAGAACATTAAAAACGAGGCTAGAACGAACTTACTATTGAGCTTGGAAAGATTGGAAACCCTAACTATCACTTCCCCCATGCTATATTCGGCCTCTATGAAGAAGATGGACCAATTTTGGCTTTATTTTCCCTTTTTAATTCTTTTAATTACTAAATGACCAAAATACCCTTAAAGGCTTCTCTTTCAAATTTGTCCTATTCTTGCCCATTTTTGTCCAAACTTAAATATATTGGTCTAATTACATTTCAATTAAATCTCCTTTATTACCTAGAACACACATTTTGTTAATTTTACAATTTAGTTCTAATTATCAAATCAAGCACTCATACATAAAATTTCTTCGCAAAATTTTCACACAATTATTCAATCAATGAATAAACCTTAAAACTTAATTGAAATAATGTTTTTTCACCTCAGATTCGTGGTTTCGCAACCACTATTCCGTTTAGTCACTATTTTGGGATGTTACATTTCTCCCATTTTAGGGATTTTCGTCCCCGAAAATCTTACCTACAAATGGATTCGAAATTGATTTCCAGCAACACTTTCAAATTCTGTGAATTTCTCTTCCTCAATTCAACTATCAATACAAAGGTGACATGCAGTAAAATTTAGCAATCTCATGGTCAAAACTTACTGTAGCTTTCTTCTAAAGTCATGGTGCAACCCTGGATTTCCAACCATAACAGCTAAAATTTACACTCTGAATGAATTGACAACCTCAAAGTGAATAACTCAAATAATCCTTCAGTAGAAAAACTTATTCGTACTGAGAAGAATACATAAACTTCTTCGAGCAATCAACCCTAGCTTATTTAACCTTTCAGTGATAATGCTAATTCTGTTGCACAATTCTTCGAAATACCCTCACATTTTCACACAAAAATTCAATACTAACTATAATAGCTTCTGAGATACTAGAAAATCAACTTTAACTCTCTAAAAGTTTAGGTATTGGATTCAAAGTTTGGTACATAACATTTCACACTCTTACTAATATAACTAAATCAAGTTATCATCCATCTTTTTACTTCTCAAATAATCAAATAATTATCACTGTGCTAGGCATCATAACTATTGCAAAATCTCTTGATTTCTCATTAACACATTTCTAGAAACCATAAACTCTTTATTCAAACCAAGCTGAATCATAATGGATACTTCAATTGTCAATGTCTTCAACTGTTTATACTTTATTAGCATGAATTCAAGCCAAACTAAACTTCATACAATGAGAATTTTAACAATCAGACAACTTGGATTTGCAAAAATATTCCTCTGATACAACCATTCTGATATGTGTATACAACTCTGTACCATAACCTCTAGAATATGTACTATTTACTCGGGTCATTTATCTATTTATACATGAAAAATAAACATTTACCTCTGAAGCCATGAATAATTCAAATATACATATAACTCAATCAACTGCTCAACTAAATCAGTCTCAACTAAAAGACAATAACTTTTTAAAAACTGTTCTTCTCTATGTTGTTATGATATCTCAAACATACATTCTGCTGTGATTTCTTCAAAGAGCTAATCACAAATCATTATTACTGCATAACTCAAAAGAACATAGCATTTGGTCTTTAACTCACTGATATGTATAGCAAGATTATGCAAAAAATGAAAATCAATACACATGTCTGAACTGAACTACATTGAGGCCACAATACTCATACTACTTAAAAATCATAATGCCATAATAAGACTGACTTCTCAATTACTTTAGTAAATAATGTCCCGGGAGAAAATAAAACATCCTGATCATTTGAGAGATTTAAACACAAATTTCAATAACAACCAGTGCAAAAGCAAAATCTTTATACCTCTAATAACTATACCTCTATAATTTCATTATTAGGCTCGAACTCGTAATCATCATAAACATACTCATAATAAGAAGAAAGCATTTTCATCAAGAGAGCATTTACTGCTAATGTCTAATGGCTGATACTTTGAACAATAATTTATTAATAAAATCGAGATAATAAAATCTCAGAACATGGAGCTACACAGAATTCCTGGTAACATCTCATGTAGAACAGTTAAGGTTTCAATAGCATCTCAGAAAATTTCCAAAAGGAAAGGATAATACTCACAAGCATTGGGAACAACTATGACAAAAGCCATAAAATTTTCCTTTACTTTCATTAAGCAATAGTTAACAATACAAATCACTAACATCATACAGATCTTACTGTCAACCTTCCATCTGCATGCTGAAGTAGAAAACTAGAATAGATAGAGCAATATCAATCACAGCTCAAACAAACTATAATGCTTTCATCTGTTTTAAAATTTCACCAACATTCTTATACTACAGGAATTGCATCTATGATCTTGCATATATTTATATATATCACTGAAAGTATATGTACACATATAATAGTCGGAAAAGATTTTTCTAAAATTTCTCAAGTATAAACTTTAATTTCAACTATTAATACAACTCAATTATTATTCCTCTGCCTAATTCTGCCATTACTGAATTCACATTATCCAATTCACAGTTGGAATTTATTCGGAAGAAAATCTAGCAATCATATACCTTATACATCATACTTGAATGAGTGCATTAGCTAAGCCTGACCTTTCTTTTACTGTGAAATTTTAGTTATTCGGATGATTTTATTATTAACCTAGCATCCTTTCTGCAACTGTGTTCATTTGCTAAATCATTCTCAACTCTGATTACATCATCACTAAATCTGTCACTGAACTCTTTATTTTCCACTTTAGCCTATTCAGTCTGAATTTCATGAAATCTCATTCTGAACTACCTTGCTACCTTTGACTTACCTCTTACATACCCATGCATATAACTTAACACTCATCATATTAAAATATTATCACAATTATACAAATTGCTTCAAGCAACTTAACATGCACGTTCATAATACAATGACTTCATGATCATCTTATGCAAATTATTGCACTTATACATGCATTAATAAATCTCGAGTAAAATTACTCATAGCATTCACTTAACTTCTCTAGTTATACATATAGCATCATACAAATGCCTATTTAACATGAACACTTCTCTGAATAAAAACTTTCCTTTCATCTTATCTCATATTTCATATTTCTCGAACAATTCCTATTCACAATTTATTCATTATCACATAAACATCATGAACAATTATTCTTACATTTTATGAACCTCAACTCATCATAAACATAATATTTGTACTATCAAACTTAGCTCGGTTGGAGTGCACATCTGTTTGGCACAACATTTTATATCTGCGTCGGGAGTCGTCACACTATCATAGTTCAATATGGTATGTATAGCTAGACTCTTACTCCTATTGAATATTCTGAGAACCGATTAAACTTTGCTCTGGTACCAACAAATGTAATACCCCTTACTCGAGACCGTCGCCGGAGTCGAGCATGAGGCGTTACCTGACTTAACTTGCTAATTCGGGGCATAAAATTTTCTTTTAAAATTAATTTATTTACATTCATTCAATATGTCCCTAAAAAGGGCCCTGAGACCCTAAAACATGCAATTGAAATGGTTCGGGATCAAACCGGAAACATTAAAAATTTTTCGAATACTTAGACAAATCAAAACAATTTATTTCATTATTCCTTATAAAATTGCCCATCTGCGTCATAGTCACTAAATAAATCATAACTTGAGTCACAAAACTCAAAATTTAAATTTGTGAATTTTCTCTAAAACTAGACTCATATATCTTCTTAATAATTTTTTTCCAGAATTTTTGGTCATCCAATTAGTACAGTTTATTAGTTAAAGTTCCCTTGTTGCACTATTTGACTACTCTGACCTCTCCTCACTACAAATCAATTTTCTCCCTGTACAAAATTCAAATTACCATGACGTTTGTTTCTCTTGAAATTAGATTCACTAAGGAATCTAGAAATATAAACTATAACTCCTAATTCTTTTTTTTTCAATTTTTAGTGAATTTATAAAGTAAGAACAGGGTATTCAGAAGTTGCTCTAACCCTGTCTCACTAAAATTCAAATATCTCTTAATATACACTTCTTTTGCTTACTTTGTTTCTTTCATATGAAAATAGACTCAATAAAATTTAATTATATATCTCATTCATCACCTAATTTTATTTATACTATTCTTGGTGATTTTTCAAGATCACGTCACTGCTGCTATTCAATACTGTTTTAATGCTAATTTCACTTTTTCATGATTTCTTTGTATTACCAACCATTTAGGCATACATAACACCGAAACATGTTCTTCACTAGCCATTTAAATAGCTAATCATTATCAAATATTTACATACCATTCTTTAGCCATATCATAAGGACATACACACAAAATGGCTAAGTCCCTATACATGCCATAAACTAGAACGTTTGTAAACGAAGGTACCCATTTGGTAACTTGATAGTCGACAGTGTGAAGTGATCTCCGACGACCTCCAACCCAAGCTTTCTCTTAAGTACTCTGAAACATGGGGAAATGAAAGAAGTAAGCTTATAAAGCTTAGTAAGTTCACATGTAAGATAATAAGCATTAGCAATCAATTTAACTTACTACTATGCTGTCAGAATTTGCTTAAATAATGTTTAGTTCTTACTTTCCCATCTTAATCCTCGGTAACCTTACCAAAGGCTCAGAATACAAAAGGCACCTTACTTAATAGCTTGCTTACATACCTACAACATCTCACTTAATACATTAGTACTCTTTCATAATATAAGCATATTGCCAATCATGTCATAAAGTGTCACAAGCATAACTGAAAACTCATCACTTACTTAATACTTGCTAATCTCAATTGCTTACAATCTCAATATTAAATAAGCCTTAAATGCATACCTGTACTCTTTCTTCATGTTCTCACCTTGTCGTTTCATTGACTTACTCTTTGGATTACCCGGGAACCTTTTCTTTTTGAACTTACCATTGCCATGTCTTGACATGGTCTTACGTGGTATCCTTGCTTTATGAACTCACCAATGCCATGCCTTGGCATGGTCTTACATGGGACCTTTGCCTTATATTAACTCATCAATGCCATGTCTTGACATGGTCTTACATGATTTCCTTGCCTTATAGAACTTATCAATGCCATTCCTTGGCATGGTCTTATATGATATCCTTATCTTACCAAATGCCATGTTCCAAAGATGGTCTTACATGGTATCCTTGTCTTACCAAATTCTAGGTTCCAAACATGGTCTTACATGGTATCCTTGTCCTAATGCCAATGCCACATCTTGATGTGGTTTTACATGGAGTCCTTAATCAATGCTGATGCCATGTCTTGACATGGTCTTAGACAGGATCCTTGCCTTACCAATGCCATGTGTTGACATATTCTTACATGGTATCCTTAACCGTCAATTCCTCCCTAAATGCCAAGTTATGAACATGGAATTTTTTGTCAATTCTTCCTTAATTTCCATGGTACAACCATGGACTTTGAGATATGAAAGCCTTGTCAAGTCATAGCTGAAACATACTTGCTCAAATTCTCAAAGTTAGTCGCATAACTCAGTAATAACAATAATAATAACAATAATTGCGTAATAATAAAATGCTACTCAACTTACATACTTACATTCTCAATCTCATCATATCATCAACTTAACTTATTCTCATCAAACTATGCTAGTCAATACTTTCTTGTTATCATACAAAGCCATAATACAAAATATGGTCTTACATATAAATTATACAAGTTCTCTTTCCAATATCAAATTATTATCGAACATTAATCATTATATCTGAAACTCAATACTAAAGTATTTATGGCCAAATTACCAATTTATCATTCAAATATGCATAATTAAATGCTTATTAAACATATGAACTTACGTCGATACCAAAACGACCATTTTACCAACTTTCTCGATTTTTAATTTTTCTCCCGTTCTAGGTCTAAATCTCACTTCCGGGATCTAAAACATCATATTTCACTTATTTAATTAATTTAATATTCAAAATATTCCCTAACTCAAACTTTGGCAAAATTACAATTTTGCCCCTAAACCTTTGCAGAATTATGATTTTTTCGCTAGGCCCGGAAATTAAAATTTATCCATTTTTCTTATGTTTTATGACACGCTGGACATTTTTCCCTTCTTTGGCAACATTAAATTCCCACTCTATCATGTACTTATGAACATTAGGTATTTTTACCGATTATGTCGTTTTATTCGTTTTCACTTAAAATCGCTTAGAAAAAGTTGTTTAACATAATTTCAAGCTTTATATTCTACCATAAAACATCAAAATAAACACATTTAACCTATGGGTATTTTTCCAAATTTGAACCCTAGCATGAATTATTGCTAGAATAAGCTAAATCAAGTTACCGAGACTCAAAAAACGTAAAGAACATTAAAAACGAGGCTAGAACGGACTTGCTATTGAGCTTGGAAAGCTTGGAAACCCTAACCATGGCTTCGCCCATGCTATATTCGACCTCCATGAAGAAGATGGACCAAATTTGGCTTTATTTTCCCTTTTTACTTCTTTTAATTACGAAATGACCAAAATGCCCTTAAAGGCTTTTCTTTCAAATTTGTCTTATACTTGCCCATTATATATTGGTCTAATTACTAAATAAGGACCTCCACTTTAAGAACCCATTTCAATTAAATCCCCTTTATTATCTAGAAACACATTTTGCTAATTTTACAATTTAGTCCTAATTATCTACTTAGGCACTTATACATAAATTTTCTTCAAGAAATTTTCACACAATTATTCAATCAATGAATAAACCTTAAAACTTCATCAGAATAAATTTTTTTGACCTCAAATTCATGGTTTCGCAACCAGTATTCTATTTAGTCCCTATCTCGAGATGTTACAGAACAATCAACCTATACCCACTCAAGAGCCGTAGGCACACACTATGATAGAGCCAGAACTGGACAATTGCACTTCTATCATAAAACGGTAGCACAGGAAAAGTTGGGTGACAGAAAAAAATGGCAAGGTGGGAGAAAAAAAAGAACCGTGCCACAAGCCAAAAGGATAACTTACCAAATCTCAAAATTAGTCTCTTGTATTTACCCCTGAAATTGGCAGAACAAAAGGAAAGAGAGATCGGCCTAGAGAAGTTGGAAGAAGTAGTGGCATTCAATCAAGATGGGACCAATTGAGGGAGCAAGAGAGGAGATGTAAATGATCAATGAGGGAGTCAATTGAGAGCAAGGGAAAAGAAAGAGAGAATTGATCAACAAGCATGGTTAGAAACTGAAAGAGTTTGTGAGAGGGAAGACAAGGATATTCAGCCAACGAGAAACCGATTGGGAAATGGAATAAAAGGAAAGAAAATCGGTGGCTAGAGGATAAAAGGGGAGAGAAAGAATGGAAACAAACATGAACCGAAAGGTACACGAAAAACAACAACAATACATGGCTTTAGAAACACAGAGTGAAAGGGACCAAAAGTTTGACAAAAACCCAAAAATAGAGAGAAGACTACCCTACTCAAGGCCGAATTCCTGAGTGGTCAAAGAACCTATTGGGTTACAACTCCTCCACATTCAAATTTGATAACCTGGAGGATGTTGTGGTCTTTGATTTCCTTAACCACCCCACGAGAAATTGGGATGGTTCCTCCAGCCTACATTATAAGTGTTACTATACGGGTTACTTTGAGGTCTAGAATTATTACCCATATAGTGGACTTATTCCTCCTCGGTGCTAGAGTTGAAGGATGGATAATCTGTGTTGTGTACTCCTCCTCCGTTTGAATCACACCTCAACACTGGATGTACCTAAGTAAAACACACAAACCATCAATCTTTTTATTTAAAAGTTCTACCTGGTTGGATAGCATAGTGACCACGTCGAGGTTGAAAACACTAGCTGCTTTTGCCGACTTCATTCTCATGACTTGCCACTGATAATTATTCAGTGACATTTCTTCAATAAATTCATAAGCCTCTTTAGGTGTTTTGTTGTTTAAAGTTTCGTCAGCAACTGCATCGATCAGTTGCCTTATTGAGGGGTTCACACCGTTGTAAAAAGTCTAGACCTGCAGCCATAGAGGTAACCCATGGTCAGGGCACCGTCTCAATAAGTCCTTGTATCTCTCCCATGTGTCATAAATAGTTTCTAAATCCATCTGTACAAAAGAAGAGATATCATTCCTCAATTTAGCCGTTTTAGTCGGCGGAAAATATTTAAGTAAAAATTTTTCGGTCATTTGCTCCCAAGTGGTGATTAACCCTTGTGGTAACGAGTTTAACCACTGTTTAGCCTTATTTCTCAATGAAAAGGGAAACAACCGAAGGCGAATGGTATCGTCAGAAATGCCATTTATTATGAAAGTATCGTAGAACTCTAAGAAATTGACCAAATGAGTATTTGGGTCTTCATCCTACAAACCATCAAACTGAACAAACTGTTGAATCATTTGTATAGTGTTAGGTTTCAGTTCAAAATTATTTACGGCAATTATAGGTCTACAATACCCGATTCAGCCCCCGTTAAATTAGGCTTAGCATAGTCGTACATAGTACGAGGAGCAGGATTGTGATTCACTAGATTTGCGGCAACCACAGGAGGCAGCGGATTATTTTGATTTTCAGCCATCTCCTCAGTTGTAATATGGATATCCTCCTCTCGCTCTTCCTTTATGTATTGTAGACTTCACCTTATTTCTCTTCAGTTAGTACGAGCTGTGTTCTTGATCTCACTGTCAAAAAGCAACGGTCTTAACGGGTTTCTCCTAGTCATAAACTAGAGACACTTGCCAGAAGCAATTAAAAATAAAAATTTAGAAAAGAAAAATTAATCTTAAAAACAAAAAATAAATTGCAATAAAAATAAAAAATGACTAAAGTAATAAAAATTAAGCATTCCTAATATCTTAGTCCCCCAGCAACTGATTGCAATTTTGTGTGACAGGTTTTAAATATTTATAAAAAATCATTCTTGAAAGTAACTATTATCACGATGTAGGCAAGTGATCGCGTTTCTCGTGACAGGTAAGTTTTAAATATTTATAATTAATCGCTTTTGAAACTAACTATTATCTCGATGTAGGAAAGTGTACCTATCGAACAGTAGTATAGTTTTAACAAGACTAGATTGTCGAACCCAAAGGAACTAAAAGTACTAGTAATGACCGTCTTTTTTGTAACACCCCGTACCCGAGACCGTTGCCGGAGTCAGACACGAGGGGTTCGCAGACTTAAATCACTTATTTGCACAGTCCATTTTAAATTTCCAGACGAGCTGGCTAACTACGTCACTGTCACCTTAAAAATCATATCTCGAGTTCCAAAACTCGAAAACCAGTTCCGTAAATTTTTTCTGAAACTAGACTCATATGTTCATCTACAAATTTTTTTCCAGAATTTTTGGTCAAGCCAATTAGTACAGTTTATTAGTTAAAGTCTCCCCTATTTCAGGGTTCGACTACACTGACCTTTTCGCATTACGACTTGCATATCTCCCTGTACAGAGCTTCAGTACTGATGCTGTTTGTTTCTATAGAAACTAGACTCGAAAAGGAATCTATAAATATATGGAATGACTTCTAATTATCTCTGGTTAATTTATAATGAATTTACAAAGTCGAAACAGGGAATCCAGAAACCGTTCTTGCCCTGTCTCACGAAAACTTAAATATCTCATAATATACTCTTCATATGATCGTTTCATTACTTTCCTATGAAAATATATTCATCAAGGTTCGATTACCTAATTTATTCACTATTTAATTCCATTTCTGCTATTTTTAGTAATTTTTCACATTCACGTCACTGCTGCTATCAGCATCTATTTTTTAGGTAGACTTTACCTATTACATAGTTTCCATGATTCAACTAGCCCTTTTGCATAAATAGCACAAAATATGATCATGATTAACCATTCCAATGGCTAATCGTTCCCAAACATTTCCATACCTCTTAATGAACATCATACAAGACGATTATAATATTAAGCTCAAGGTGTATATAAGCCATTTTCGCATGGCTATCCAAATTTATACAAAACCAAAGGGTCCATGACCAACAACAAAAAGGGTAGTCCTATACATGCCATTTCAAAGTTAAACCAAAAGTGTACCAAAAGGGGCTTTGATAGTGTGGGCGACTTCGACTTCGACACTCCCGAGTCCGATAGCTGACGAACCAAAATCTATAAAACAGAGATTCAAAGAACGGAGTCAGCGTTTAATGCTTAGTAAGTTTTGAGCAATGGAATTAGGCTCAACTGAAGTATAGCATTCATATAACTAAACGGATAATTTCATATACACATATATTCTCAAAAATCAGTCCTATATATTCTCAAAAATCAGTCCTACTTCACATTTCCAACCCTTATATTCATACATAAGGGATCAACTTAACCAAAAACCGGAAGCTCCTTAATCGACTGAGCGAATGCTATTTAAGAGGAATCAATTAATCCAATGCATGTACAACACATACCTCGTTGTTGAGGTTTTACGAGCGTATTAATTGAAATTATTACAGCAGATCGCTCATTCCCAAACTCAAGTAATCTTCGGGATTTAGTCGGATATAACTACTTGCACAAGGCCTTCGGGTCTTAGCCCGGATGTGGTCACTAGCATAAATGCCTTCGGGACTTAGCCCGGATATAGTCGCTAGCACAAATGCCTTCGGGTTTTAGCCCGGATATAATCGCTAGCACAAATGCCTTCGGGTCTTAGCCCGGATATAGCAACTCGCACGAATGCCTTCGGATCTTAGTCCGGTTATAGTCACCTAGCACAAAAGCCTTCGGGACTTAGCCCGGATATCATTCGAATAACCATGCACATATATCAATAAATCATGACACATCCATATTTCATTTTCATTACCAAAGCTCAAACACAAAACACTTATCACACTTACAAATTTCGGCTCAATAGCCACATACAAAGAGCATGATTTTGATTTACTTAAGACATAATCTAATCGAATCATAATCTAAGCTCCATTACTCGAAAACTTACCGCGGATGTTGTCGAACGATTTCGGCGGCTATTCGATCACTTTTTCCTTTCCCTTATCCAACTTTGGTCCTCTAAGCTCTTGAGCTAATTCAAACAAATTTAACTTATTAAAGTCTCATTATGCTAGCTTATGGCCGAACATGACAATGAATTTGATGGGTCATATGGCCACCTTTAGCTCAAATACAAAATGGTCATACGCATTTTTAATCACATTAAGCAATTTAATACAATTCATTCGAACATCAAAAGAGAAGCTCAAGGTACTTAGCCCATATATACATTAGACATTAGAGTCACATATGTACGAAATCACGAATCGAATTCAACATATTAGCTAATATTCCCCTTAGCCGAATTTTCTAAGTCAAGATAAAGCCATCAATATGCTTACCTATGGCCGAACATACACATCAACTTATGTACTCATTCATGTGGTCGAACATGCATGTCTATGTTGAGGCCGATTGCAACACTTAATACATTCTACAAGTATGGTCACTTGTATTGACTAAACACCATTTTGTTTCAAGTTCAAAACTTGGCCAATACACATATATACACTAGTAAATCAAACACTAACACTTGCACTTCACCTTACTACCATTTCTCATCCAAATAACGTGAACAACAACCATATTTCTCTTCTACTTCCTACCATGGCCGAATGCATCACAACACCATACCATTTCAATTTTGGTCATGGTTAAACAAAGAACTTAATGTATCACTCAAAAATGCTAAAAAGAAGATTCAAGAGTCATCAATCCACCATCACATGCATCATTACAAAGCTTCACTTTTAGCATGCAAATGACATCAACACAAATCCACCTTAGCCGAATATCATCTCCATGACATAGTAAAGATTTGAACCATGGGCTAGTTAGAACTCAAGCTAACTACTAAAAACATGCATGAATCTCATGGCACAACATCAAACATACCTTAACCTAGATACAAGTATGGCCGAACCTCTTCCTAATAGTCTTCCAAGCCGATCATGAAGCAAGAGCTCCTTCTTTCTTCCTTAGAACTTTCGGCCAAAAGAAATGAAAAAGGATGGACACTTTTTTTTCTTTGTTTTCTTTTCTTCAACTCACGGCAATGGGGGGAAACAACCACACACATTCTTTTTTTTTGTTTCTCCTTCTACTAACACTAATATTTTATTGCCCATGCTCTTTATTTTATTATTCATAACATAAAGCATCAACCCAACATGTTTATGACATGTTTTAGCCATAACATTTTGTCCACCCTCATGCTCATGGCCGGCCACTACTAATTAGGGGGAAAATTGACATGCAAGTCCTACCTTTTGATTACATGCACTATTAGATCCTTATAGATTAGCCTATCACATTTCAAAAGTGTCACATAAGTACTATGTACTACATTCACATGCAATTAACTAAATCGAAGCTTAAAATTTTCGCACATTCATATTCACATATTTTAGACCATAAATATCACATTCAAATAATTTGGTGACTCGGTTTAGCGGTCCCGAAACCGCTTTCCGACTAGGGTCACTATAGGGCTGTCACATTTTTATTATCTAGCCTAAGAATAATGGAGTTTGTTTTAACTAACTAATTAACTAATCTAAGAATTCACAGAAAGTAGAACTGGGGAATTACTTTTGGAAAAACGATTGAATTAAGACAATACCTAAGGAAAAATCCACCTAGACTTTACTTGTTATTCTGGCTCTGAATCAGACGATTTATTCATTTAACTTGTTCCGTAGAGATCACTAAGTTATGTTATTATACCTATTCAAGACTAATAACGCCTAATCCCTAGATTGAATAATTGATACTTTTCTCTAATTAACACCCTAGGGTTGCATTAACTCGATCTATGGATCCCCTTATTAGGTTTCACCCTAATCCGAAAAAATCTTGTCACCCTATCTCTAGGCGCGCAATCAACTCCGCTTAATTATGACAAATGTACTCTTAGATAGGGTCTATTCCTCCCTTGAATAAGAGCTTATCTTGAATCAGTATCCTGGGATATCAAAAAAAGAATTAAGAATACATAATTAAGAACAAGTTAAATATTTATCATACAATTCAGAAAATAATAACAAAATTCGTCTTAAGCTTCATCCCCCTTAGGTATTTAGCGGATTTTGTTCATAACTAAAAAGAAAAACATCTCATAAGAATAACTAATACAAAACATAAAGAAAACCCAAAACTCTTGAAGGGAAATTGAGGGGAGATCTTCAGTCTTGATGATGAATCCTGTAACACCCCTAACCCAAATCCGATCGCCGAATTTAGGCTAAGAGGTATTACCGAGCTAAACATTAAATTTCTCATTCACATTATCAATCAACAAAAACAGAGATCGAACTGAATACATATTGATTTTTAAGTTATAAATGCCATTTTCATATGGCCAAAATATTTACAGTTACAAAACATAGTTATCAACAGTCTAACCTATACATGCCACATCTAGACCAAAATATAGCTGTACCAAAAAGGTCGATAGTATGATGAACTGCTGACGATCCCCGAGTCGGTGGCCAAAATCAACAATCTATAAAATAGAGAAATAAGGAACCGAGTAAGCTTTCGAGGCTTAGTAAGTTTTGAGCATTACAAACAATTAAAACTTATCATTTACATCGAACATTAAGTATCACAAAACTCATATTCAAATTATAATTCACTTGGCTGAATATACTCGAGTTCACTAATTATAATGCCAATTGGCCGAATATATATATACACATACACGTCCCGAAATCTTCAGCACATACTTTACTCTACTATATGACTCTTACAATTAATTTAAGTTACATAATTCCATATAATGATAGACATTGACCGAATAGGTCATTCTATTATTCGTAGACACAATAATCATCCACACATATATATTGTTCTTTGATACTAATAATTCACTTTAAAATCAATTCACATATGAGTACATAATACGTACCTGGCCATCATAATGTATCATACAAAATTAATAGTAGTTTACCACGAACATTCAAATTCATAATCTTACTTGAATCACCGGCGTTGAGCCTGTTAGGTTTTAAAACCCGAGTTTAGTCACTAGCACGAAGCCTTCGAGACTTTAAACCCGGATATATTTCCAGCATATAGCCCATGGACCTTAAGTCCGGAAATAATTCCAGCATATAGCCTACGGGTATTTAAACCCGGATATAATTCCAGCACATAGCCTGCGGACCTTAAGACCGAATATAATTCTAGATATCATGCATATTTAGTCATATTTTAACACATATCATTCAACCTATCACTTTAGTAGTCATTTACTACATTCGGATATAAACTCAATATGCACACCATCATTTACATTTCGGCTCAAGAGTCATACATAAATATCACATATTCATTTCACCATTCAAGCTTAAACCCAAAGTGACCATTAGACTATAAGTCATATACATGAATTATTTATTTCACAACTTAATTCAATTAAAAACCAAAAGATCACAATTCGCCTAATATACTCATATAAAAACATCATCGATTATATACTAAATGAGACTACTCAAAACTTACCTCGGATATATACATGAACAGTTGCGGATAGGCTACTCAATTGCTTTCTCCTTTCCCCTATCTGATTTAGATCCTCTTTGCTCTTGAGCTTAATTTAAACAAATGAATTTGTTTAATTACTTACTCAATTTTACTTCCTAGTAGTCATATTTGACATATAAAACTCCAATACATATTATATTTTATAAACTATGACATGGCTTGATTTCATGCTTATTTAATCCATATCTAATTAGTATACACAAACAAAGATTCACATAACTTACCATGCTTTCTTATACATGAATTTAACTATATATATCCGAATGTCTCTATAGCACAAGGTACATACGTAAGGCATATATATACCTATGTGACTATCACAATTTAATCGTTTACTTATATTTATGCACAACCACGTATACACATGTATATATATTCATTGCATGCTTTAATAACATATATAACCCATTCGGCCCTAACTACTCAAACTTAGCCTTTATATTCAATTCCATTTTATGACCAAATGTAGAAAATTCATATAGGTTTCACCTATTCCAAACAATGACCGAACCATTCAATCATGTTTAAAGCCGATTCTATCTTGTTCATATTAAGGACATAACTCACTTAAAAGAAATTCTAACCTTTCGCACTCTCATATCTAATGTTATAAGTAATGTCGAATGCTCAACCTTAACTAAACTAAAAATTGACCCTACATCACCTTAATTAACCACTACCTATTCTTCAAAACATCGAATACAAGGTAATTAACACCTATACATTTATACCGAATTTGCTAGCACATAAAGTCCTTGGCCGAATGTTATTAACTCAAGCCACAAATATTATTCCTTAAGGCACATCCAAAGACCACATTCGGTACCTCCCTATAAACACATACTAACCTCAACTTTCAAGTTAAAAACAACTAACAATTCATCATACCCAACATTACTATCCATTCTAATGACATTAAAGTATCTACTAAGAGTTTCAAACTCCTTGGCCGAAATTCAAACCTCTAAATATCCTAAATTCAAACCATGAAATAGGTAGAATTCAAACTAATCATCCCAATTATGCATAAATTTCTAAGAGTTGCATTGTACATACCTCATTCAAGCAATCACCTAAGCCAAAATTCAAACAAAAAATTTTTCTTCTTCCTTTCTTCTAGCTACGGCAATGGAGGAGCAAAGATGAACCAACTTTGGTTTCTCCTCCCGCTAACCATTTCTATTATCTTTTATTCATTAATTCATTTAGTAAATATAAAATGTTAATAAAAAATACATGTATAATATATATTAAATAATATCATGGTCGGCCACTAACAAAAACGGCTAATTTGACATGCAAGTCCACCTTTTTGATAACATGCATTAATAGACCATTTTAAAATTAACCTATCACATTTCAAAAATGTCTCACATAAGTCCTATTTAATAAATTTCACATACAACTAACAAAATCAAAGCATGAAACTTTTCCACATACATTTACACATATAATAAGCATAGAATATAACAGTTAATTATTTTTATGACTCGATTTTGTGGTCTCGAAACCACTTTCCGACTAGGGTCAAATTAGGGCTGTCACAAATTTGGCTTCTAATATGGAACAATCGGCTTTCTTCGAGTAATTCCTTCCTCCCTCTCTATGCCTCCCCCCATTCTTTCTCCTCTAAGGTGTATTTATAGGCTTTAGAATGCCTAAGAACCCTCGAAATTAGCCTTTTTTGAATTGGACTCAACTTGGGCTCGGCAGGGACACGCCCGTGTGAATGTGCTTCGAATTTGCCAAATTGACACGGCCATGTGGTCTACCCGTGTGAGGAAGTCCAGGCCATGTTGATTTCGTACATTGGCCCATTTTTCCATTTTTGGCCCGTTTCTCGTTCCTTTCACTCTCCTAAGTATAAAGTATGAAAATAAGGCATTAGGAGCATCAAATTCACCAATTCTAAGAAAAAATCATCCATAAAATGTGTTAAGCATAGGGTAAAAAAATATATAAATTACGGTTTATCAAATACCCCCACACTTAAGCATTTGCTTGTCCTCAAGCAAAATTCTCAACTCATAATCAAAATAAATCCTTTTCAACCTATCATTCCTATCGATAATATCTCAAAATAATCCATAGGTAATCATACATTGAAAATTCAACTGAAAGAACATCAAAGTTTCAATCATTCCAAGTTGAGCACTTTATCATCAAAATATAGGTGTCTCCCCTCGTCTAAATAATTACCTTTGATTCAAAATGTCACAGAGTTTCACATCCTCACTAAAGATTCACTCAAATCACTCGAGGTGTTTAAGGACAATAAATGAAGCACTCAATAGTCAATAATGAAAAGTCATTACCATAGGCTTGCATGGAAATCACATCTCCACCACTATAAATTGAGGTGATACATCAATCAAAAGTTCTTTAGAGGGTTGAAACGTGGCTTTGGTTAGCGGGTGTGGTCACAAGTTGAAAGAAAAAGTTAGAATCGAGATTGAATTGAAAAATTTCCTAACAAGAAAAATAGCTAGTCATCCATTGCATACAACAGAGCTTTTCTCAGAATATGAAATTTAACTTTTTTAGCTCAGAAAATTACTACTACTAAGATGTATACACTGTTTTTAAGAACAAGTTAAATTACACAGTAGAATAAAACATATCTAAGCAACTATTTCAATTCGAATCTCGAAAAAAAATGGGGATCAAATTAATTTAGGGGATTTCAACAATAATGGGTTAAGGATTAATATTAAGGGTAATACAAGAATTGGCTTGTTAGCTCAACGGAGTTTACTAAGGGTTGATCGTGGAGGTAGGCTTTTCATGGCATGAGTGGGTTAATCCGAAGTATCTTTCTCATTTGACATATCAAATCAAAAAGTGTGGTCTTGACATGCATAATCAAGCAAGTTCTAGAATAACAGTTCGATACTGACACACTCAAAGCAATAATAAAAGTGAGCATGAAAGAATTAATAGATGCTCCAAAGGCTCAAAAATCTCACAAAAATTATGGCTTTTTGATGTTTAAAACTTGTGAATTCCAACTCAAAGTAATACCTAAACTTTGGGGAAACAACCTAAAATTTTAAAGTCCTAAAGATCAACTTATCATGCTTGATTCTATAATGTCTTAAAGTTTAAACCATCAATGCATAAATGCTTATGTTTTAATTCAAGATATATCAATCAAAATCATAAATCAATCAAAATTTATCCTAAATATGATATTAGAGCTTTTTAAGAGAATAAGGCAGTCATTCAGGGATTTTTCTGATAGTGAAATAAATACCCCCACACTTAAGATGTACATTGCCCTTAATGTACAAAGATAGATGTATAGAAAAGAATGTCAAAATAAGATAGGGAAAGAAGTGAAACTTTCTGAGTGCTGAATGAATTTCCTTGAACTGGAGTGTTGGAGAATAATCGATGTGAGGGTGGAGGAGGATACTTCGGCAGTGGTAGAGGTTCATTAGTCCGTAAGTCATGCTCCAAAAGAATATTATATCTAGTGGTAGCATGGTCGTGGTCGAGCAGGACATGGAAGTCATGGAGAACCTTTCCCGGTGGAGTTTTGAGTTCCAATGTGATGATGAGCTTAAGAGCTCTATATAATTGTGACAAAATCAGAAACTTTTTAGGGGGTATAAATAATAATAATTACTCTGAATGAAATAACCGATATTGATAAATATAAAATAAAATTCTAAAATATAAGAAAAATAAAAAAATAAGTTTGAATAAAAATTAAAAACATAAAATAATAAATAAATGTTTTTAAACATCTTCATCGCTGGATGGTTCGCGAGGTGGGACTGGCGATGAGATGTGGAGGTGCTGACAAATCTGTTGTAGAGTAGCATCAATGTTGTCAAATCATTGAAAACACTGCTTCTCGAATCAAGTGAGGTGCTCAAAAATGTCAGCATATGAAGCCGCCGCATGAACTGGACGAGAGGGTGGTGGTGGCTGAGACAGTGGATCCTCGTACTGTGGAGGGACATCATCA
The DNA here is from genome assembly GCF_007990345.1 of Gossypium hirsutum. Lineage (NCBI taxonomy): Eukaryota > Viridiplantae > Streptophyta > Magnoliopsida > Malvales > Malvaceae > Gossypium > Gossypium hirsutum. Next base: position 68,110,260 of record NC_053433.1, read on the forward strand.
GGAATGTCTTCGTAGGCCTCCTCCTCGATAGATTGGGCGAGACGATATTGAAGAGGGTAGGTTCCTCGGTGCTTTTCAATCATCCTCATGCTAAGCATGCTCGAGATGCCTTGGGCAGACATCTGGCCAATGAGGGTTAAGGATGATTCTTGGGCCGCGGTGCTGAGGAGCCCGAAGTGTCAAGCGAACCGAGTTACAAAGGGGCCAATGGAGATTACCCCTTTCCTATGCCACTCCGCCTAGTGTTGAATGGTGAGGGAACTAAAATATGCAAGGTCGATGATGTGCCCGTGCGACATACACTATAGAAAGTAGGCACCGTGAGTGTTGACGACGCCAGTGCTCTCTCGCAGTCCTGTAATCGTTTGAGCCAAAATGGCGTGTAGGTACCTCAGAGATGGAGGGAGAGCTGATGTCTTGGAGTGGCTAGGATTGTTGGTAGCCCCACCTAGTACTAGCGCATCCTAGCACCGTGAAGGAGAACGATGGATGTGGCGGTTGAGAGCATGTAAATCATTCTTCTGCTTGAATTCCTTCGTATATAAACCCAGTGCAGTTCGAATTCTGGGATGCTGAGCTGGCGGACTAATCCACCAAGGTGAAATTACACCGTACCGGGATCATCGTAGTTCGTCATCACGATCTAAAGATGAAATGTGGAGCATAATTCCATCGTAAGCTCGAGATACGTAGGCTTGATGATCCCAAAGAAAAGCTCACATGGGTTGGTGGTCAGGAGGGCTCGAATCGCATCAGCCAACTGAACTTGTTCTACTGCAGCCCAGTCAATTTAACGGCCCGCAATTAAAGGTCGAGCCCGGAGTATTTGGAAAATTTCTTCTTGAGGCCCAATTGGGAACCTCAGGAAAGGGTGACGAACTTTCACGGTAGGATCTGAGGAAGATGACGCTCCGTTCCTTTTCTTTGAAGCATGGACAGCAGCCTTTTTACCACTTGAAGATGACATGGTACCTGTAATTGGAAACATTAATTCAACTTGATGAGTAGACAAGGGAAAATGCGACTAAATTCGATGAGGGAAAATCCGTAAATATGTTCAGCCACAAGTACTAAGTTTAACGAAAATATTAAGTTCAATGGCATACTTTTGTGGCATTAGTATAGTGATATAAGTGAAAAATGACAAAGAATAGAATGCAACATACTATATGAATGAACATAAATTTCAACACAAGAGGCATGAATATTTCAACTATCCTAACTATGACTAATCAAATGGAGTAGAGAAATCATGTAATGCGTAAGAATTTAAATAGGAAAAGATAATAAGTACTCTAGATATGAACTGTAAGAGATAAAGAGATGAAAAGAACATAAGAAGTGCATAGTACTATGCTAACTTATCATGAAAAATGAGTGCAATTAAAGGGAAAAGAGTAAACAAACGCTAGAAAGGGGAGAATGAACATAAAAAATGAAGTTGGAGGCAGCGCACGGGCATGGCAGGGGGCGTGTGGACTTGTAGCGGCTAGGGTTAGCGTTTCTGGGTGAAGAAGACAATGAATAGTGCAGCCAATTTATAGATTTTGGGACATACGACCAATGAGCACGCCCGTGTTTCCCAATTTTTTCCCGTGTGACTCGCAAATTTTGAATTTGGGCACTTCTGAACAGTTAGTCCACGCCCGTGTTCCTTGGGAGTGTGGGTGCACATGGCCGTGTCGCACGATCGTGCCTGGCTTCGTTCGCTTCTCCCATGCCTATTTATGTAGACCCATGCCCTTGTTAGTTTAACAGGTTCGACCACGGTTGCTTGGCACGGGCATGTCGCATGCCCGCGTTAATTTGACAGGTTCGGCCACGGGTTATAGACACGGGCGTGTCGAACGGCCGTGTTCTTTTGGCAGGTTAGCCCACGGCCATGGCGCACAGTCGTGGCGATTTATCATAACCCGTGTTGGGGAAATCTTTGCCCTATTTTTACACAGCCCTAAGCACGCCCATGTTCTTGGCCGTGTCTGTGTGGAAAAACCTGTATTTAAGATCTCTGTTAGTAAGTTAGGTGTTAAATGCTAAAATTTAAAGAAATTAATATTGCTAGTGCTCGAGTTGCCTCCCGAGAAGCGCTTATTTATAGTCTAAGCTCGACTTACCTCTCCATTGAATGGTCATGGTAGTTCGAGGAGTTTATACTCCTCATTCCTACTATCATTCTCATCAAAATAAGATTTTAGGCGGGTGTTGTTTACCTTAAAAGTGCCAAACTTGGGATGACTTACCACAACTGTACTGAATGGGAAAATGCTAAGTACCGTAAGAGGGATTTCTTCATTCGGTATGGTAGTGACAATGTGAGGATTTGCGGCATCTAATAAGACTTTATCTCCAACCTTAAGTTGATGTGGGAAGGTGTTGAGCTCGTTCTGGCGTAGTTTTTGTTTATCATGTGTTCTCAGTTTATGCGTCTGCCATTCATCTAGCTCCTCGAATTGTAACCTTCGATCTTCATGAACAGATCCTCTGCTATTGCTTGAGAATAACTCATGTGCTTCCTTCAGACTCCTTTCCTGCAAAGTAGGTTGTACCAAATTGTCAGTTTTAGTAGAATGGTTTAAACGATTACCTTCAATTTTCGATGTGTTGCCAAAATTGCAAGCTTGAAGGGTGATTGTTTCGTCTCCCACACGGAGTGTGAGTTCACCTGTGCCAACATCAATAACAGTTTTAGCAGTTGCTAAAAAGGGCCGTCCTAAAATCAAAGGAGTGTTGCTATCCTCCTCTATGTCTAGAACAACAAAATCAACGGGAAATATAAATTTATCAATTTTAATTAGCACATCTTCAATAATACCCCTAGGGAATCTTATAGTTTTGTCTTCTAATTGAATGCTCATCTTTGTCTGTTTGGGTTTCCCAAGACCTAATTGTTTAAACATTTTGTAGGGCATGATGTTAATACTAGCCCCTAAATCAGCTAATGCATTATTAACATCTAAACTACAATTAAGTAAGGAATTGTAAAACTCCCTGGATCTTTTAGTTTGTTAGGTGGTTTATTCTGTAGAATAGCTGAGCAAACTACGTTTAGCTCCACATGCGATGCCTCGTCCAACTTTCATTTATTTTCTAAAAGCTCCTTTAAAAATTTTATTGCGTTTGGCATCTGCGATAGGGCTTCAATAAACGGTAAGTTAATATGTAATTTTTTTTCTAAGTTTAAGGAATTTACCAAATTGTTCATTTGAGCAGTCTTTCCTTGCCATGTTGGGGTATGGCACATGAGGTTTATATTCGACATTCATTGATTTATTTTTATTATGACCTACCTCATCTTGATCTCTGCTCACCGCAGTTTCTTGCTTCGGTTCTGGCTCAGGCTCAATGAATTTTTCTTTATCTTGAACATTAATCGCATTGAGCTGTTCCCTTGAGTTGGGTTCAGTATTACTTGGCAACCTACCTTGTTGTAGTTCGGAAATTAGTTTGGACAGATGGCCTATCTAAGTTTCGAGCGCTTGGATCGATGCTTGTTAATTTTTAAGTGTTGTCTCGGTGTTCTGAAAATAGGTTTCTGACATCGAGATAAATTTAGACAGCATCTCTTCAAGGTTCAGCTTCTTCTCTTGTTGGTAGGGTGGTTGTTGGTAGCCTAGAGGTGGTCTCTAATTTCCTTGACCTCCCCATGAGAAATTTGGGTGGTTCCTCTACCCTGCATTATAAGTGTTACTATATGGATTGTTTTAAGATCGAGGATTATTAACCATGTAACTTAACTGCTCATTATCCATGTTGTGGCCATAAGATTGGTATTTCGAATTGTTTGATCCACCTCCACTTGCTTCGCACTGCATTATTGGGTGAACCTGTGAAGAACTAAAAAAATAATCAATTTTCTTATTCAAGAGTTCTACATGATTAGAGAGCATGGTGACTGTATCGACGTTATAAACACCGACTATTTTCGTTGGTTTTGTTCTCATGACTTGCCACTGAGAGTTATTCAGTGACATCTCTTCTATAAACTCATAAACATCTTCAGGTGTTTTATTATTGACGGTTTCGCCAGCAGCTGCGTCAACCATTTACCGAGTCGAAGGATTTAGGCCATTATGGAACGTTTGAACCTGTAGCCAAAGCGGTAACCCATGGTGAGGGCACCTTCACAGTAAGTCCTTGTATCTCTCCATGTATCGTAAAGAGTTTCTAAGTCCATCTGCACAAACGAAGAGATATCATTACGTAATTTGGCCGTTTTAGCCGGCAGGAAATATTTTAATAAAAATTTTTCGGTATTTTGTTCCCAAGTAGTGATTGACCCTCGTGGTAACGAGTTCAACCACTGTTTAGCTTTGTTCCTCAATGAAAAAAGGAATAACTGAAGACAAATGGCATCATCAGAAACACCATTAATTTTAAATGTATCGCATAGTTCCAAAAAGTTTGCTAAGTGAGCATTGGGATCCTCATCCTGCAAACCATCAAACTGAACAAATTGCTGTATCATTTGAATAGTGTTAGGTTTTAGTTCAAAAGTATTTGCAACGACAACAGGTCTAACTATGCTTGATTCAGTTCCTGTTAAAGAAGGTTTAGCATAATCATACATAGTGCGTGGAGCAGGATTTTGATTAACTGCAATTGCAGGAGGTAGCTGATTGTCTTGGTTTTTAGCCATCTCTTCGGTTCGTCCTCTTGCTCGTTCTCTGTGTATCTTAAGCTTCGCCTTATTTCCCTTTGGTTTCTACAAATTGTGCAATCGATTTCTTCGTCAACGAGTAGTGGTCCTGACAGGTTTATTCTAGTCATAAACTATAAAAACCTGCCAAGAGAAAGAAAAAATAAATTAATAAATAATAAAAAATTAAATTAAATTAAATTGTAAGAAAAATAAATAGCTAAAGTAATAAAAATTGAGCGTTTCTAATATCTTAGTTCCCCGGCAACGGTGCAAAAAACTTGATCACGATTCTCGTGACAAGTAAATTTTAAATATTTATAATTAATCGTTCTTGAAACTAACTATTATCGCGATGTAGGCAAGTGTACCTATCGAACAGTAGTATAGTTTTAGAAAGACCGAATTGTCGAACCCAAAGGAACTAAAAGTAATAGTAATGACCGTCTTTTTATTATCTAGCCTAAGAATAATGGGGTTTGTTTTAACTAACTAATTAACTAATCTAAGAATTCACAGAAAGTAGAACTGGGGAATTACTTTTGGAAAAACGATTGAATTAAGACAATACCTAAGGAAAAATCCACCTAGACTTTACTTGTTATTCTGGCTCCGAATCAGACGATTTATTTATTCAACTTGTTCTGTAGAGATCCCTAAGTTATGTTATTATACCTATTCAAGACTAATAACGTCTAATCCCTAGATTGAATAATTGAGATTTTCCGCTAATTAACATCCTAGGGTTGAATTAACTCGATCTATGAATCCCCTTATTAGGTTTCACCCTAATCCGACAAAATCTTGTCACCCTATCTCTAGGCGCGCAATCAACTCCACTTAATTATGACAAATGTGCTCTTAGACAGGGTCTATTCCTTCTTTGAATAAGAGCTTATCTTGAATCAATATCCTGGGATATCAAAACAAGAATTAAGAACACATAATTAAGAACAAGTTAAATATTTATCATACAATTCAGAAAATAATAACAAGATTCGTCTTAGATTTCATCCCCCTTAGGTATTTAGGGGATTTAGTTCATAACTAAAAAGGAAAACATCTCAGAAGAATAACGAATACAAAACATAAAGAAAATCCAAAACTCCTGAAGGGAAATTGAAGGGAGATCTTCAGTCTTGATGATGAATCCGGTTTCTGAGATGGAACAATCGGCTTTCTTTGAATATTCCTTCCTCCCTTTCCATGCCTCCCCCCTTTCTTCCTCCACTAGGGTGTATTTATAGGATTTGGAATGCCTAAGAACCCTCAAAATTAGCCTTATCCGAATTGGACTCAACTTGGGCTCGACAAAGACACGCCCATGTGATACGCCTGTGTGCGATTACTTCAGGCCGTGCTCGAGCCTGCCAATTTGACACGGCCATGTGGTCTACCCGTGTGAGGAAGTCCAGGCCGTGTTGATTTCGTACTTTGGCCCATTTTCTCCGTTTTTGGCCCGTTTCTCGTTCCTTTCGCTCTCTTATGCTCTCCTAAGTATAAAACATGAAACTAAGGCATTAGGAGCATTTAATTCACCAATTCTAAGGAAAAATCATCCATAAAATGTGTTAAGCATGGGGTAAAACTATGTATAAATTATGGTTTATCAACAAGTGTACCAATTGAATAGTATTATAGTTTTAGCAAGACCGGATTGTCGAACCCAAAGGAACTAAAAGTACTAGTAATGACCATCTTTTTATTATCTAGCCTAAGAATAAGGGGGTTTGTTTTAACTAACTAATTATCTAAACTAAGAATTCACAGAAAATAGAATTGGGGAATTACTTTTGGAAAAACGATTGAATTAAGACAATACCTACGGATGAATCCACCTAGACTTCACTTGTTATTCTGACTCCGAATCGGACAATTTATTCATTTAACTTATTCCGTAGAGATCCCTAAGTTATGTTATTATAACTATTCAATAATAATAACGTCTAATCCCTAGATTGAATAATTGAGACTTTTCTCTAATTAACACCCTAGGGTTGCATTAACTCGATCTATGGATCCCCTTATTAGGATTCATCCTAATCCGGCAAAATCTTGTCACCCTATCTCTAGGTGCGCAATCAACTCCTCTTAATTATCACAAATGTACTAGTAGACAAGGTATAACACCCCGAACCCGAGACCGTCGCCAGAGTCGAACACGAGGTGTTAACAGACTTCAAACCACTTATTTGACATTTCCCAGGCAAGCTGCCAATCTGCGCACTAGTCGCTTTAAAAATCGTATCTTGAGTTCTGAAACTCGAAATCCAGTTCCGTAAATTTTCCCTGGAACTAGACTCATATACCTATATGGTAGAATTTTTCTAGAAATTTTGGTTGGGCCAATTAGTACAGTTTATTAGTCAAAGTCTCCCATGTTACAGGGATCGACTACACTGACCTTTGCGCATTACGACTTGGATATCTCACTGCACACAGCTTCAATACCGATGCCGTTTGTTTCTATAGAAACTAGACTCAGAGAGGAATCTGTAAATATATGGCATGACTCCTAATTATCTCTGGTTAATTTATAATGAATTTCCAAAATCTGAACAGGGAATCCAGAAACAGTTCTGGCCCTGTCTCACGAGAAACTGAATATCTCTTAACATACTGTCCATATGATCGTTTCGTTACTTCTATATGAAAATAAACTCATCAAGCTTCGATTACATAATTTATTCATCAATTAATTCCACTCCTACTATTTTTAGTGATTTTTCAATCTCACGTCACTGCTGCTGCCAGCATCTGTTACGAAAGCAACTATGCCTATTTCGTGATTTCTCCTTGATCTAACTAGTGATTCATCATACATATCACCAATTATGATCATGACTAGCCATGCCAAAGGCTAATCATTGTCAAACATCTCCCTACTACACTATTTCCATATCATGAATTTTAACACCAAAATAATCAACCATGACATATGGCATAAAAAGGTCGAATTATCAAGATTTACGACCTAACGTTATGAAACCAAACCCAACCGAACATTTATGCCATTTTCGCATGGCTAAAAGTTTACATACCAAAGTTCAAACACAACATAATAGCCTATACATGCCGAAATTTTCTCCTAAGCCGACTAAAAAGAAAATACCAAAACTTGCTAGCCGGTGTGATGACTCCAATGACGGCCCGATCACGCAAAAAGAGACGAGTCCAAGAAACCTAAAATAGGTGACAAGGAAACACCGAGTGAGTATATAACTCAGTAAGTCATAAGCAATGCACTACCATCCATTAATAACATTATCACCATAGGAAGCAAAATGGAACGAGGCTAGTTACTCCATTCATACCGAACCATACCATAGTTCCTCAAACCTATCGGTTCAATCTCATACCAAGTCATGCATTCACATTCCATATACTAATCAATAGGATATTCGAGGCATTTTCATACATCATTTTATTTTCGTTACAATCATATCACTAAACGACCTTTCACCTATTCCACGATAAATCTTATGTACGTGACTTCAATTATAATTGTCACATAGGTTCAAACTTACCAAGCTCAACTTCAAATATAAACATAGCGCCTAGTAGTCACGAACTCAAGGTACTTACCCGATCCGCTGTCCGTGATTAACTCAATAATGTCGCACACTTAGTGCCCATAGTGATTTAAAAATATATATTAAGTCCGCACACTCAGTGCTATATAATCAACTCGCACACTTAGTGCTACATAATCAAGCTCGCACATTTAGTGCTACATAATCAAGCTCGCACACTTAGTGCTACATAATCAAACTCGCACACTTAGTGCTGTACAATTTAAACCCGCACACTTAGCGCCAATCTCATGATCATAAATGTTTATACCCGCACTCTTAGTGCCGAGATCAACAACTCGATACATCTCACCTCTTTTCTCTTCATCCAACACTTTCATCACCACATACATACATGTATATATATATTTATCATTCCATTCAGCATCATTACATAGACGTTATGATCATTTAAATTAATACAAACTATATGCTTAATGACTTACTTTGTGTTGGGTAGGACGGTTCCAACTCGGCTACTCAATGATCTTTTCTTTGCCTTTGCTTGATTCTCCTCCTTTAACTCCTTGAGCTTAATCAATAAATCAACTAGATTAACCATCTTGCTAAACATTCATAATTCAATTACACATGCACATGTATGTTTGTATATTCGGCAACCATCCTCACTAATTACCCATTTAGTCGATTATACACATAATTAAAGGTAACATCACGAATGGGCATACTTATGTGTATATACACATATATATATATGTATATATATACTTCGGAATGGGCATCACAATTAGATTTAACACCACCTTCATACTCAATTAGATGGCCGAATGCATGTATATATGCAGAATGTCAACTATAACATTATTTAAACACCTAATTTCATCTCATGAACACTCGACCCATTTTTACCCCATATGGCCGAATGTGTAAGATTACATTCAACACCACCGATGTACTTAATTAGGTGGCCAAATATACCAAGTTAGACTTGACATTATACGTCACAAGAACTCTAATTTAATTTGTCAATTGCTTGGTCAAAGACTCACAAGTGCCTTATCTATAACCTATTCGGCCTTACTACTTAAACTTAGCCTTTCATACATTTATATCTAATGTCATAGAGATGCCAAATCCTTAAGTGTTCCAACCTCTAACTTACTCAATTCAACACATCGAACAACATTTATACCGATTTTGCTAGCACACAAGCCTTTGGCCGAATGTCACTAACATCTAGTCACCTAAATTTTTATGCTTTAAAACTCATCCAACATTACATTCGGCACCTCCACCCTATAATTTAGATATTCTCAAGTTCATTCACAAGTACATTTATATGACACATATATCATTAACATTTTTCAACATGAATCTATAACATGACCGAATCCTCATGCACATACATACATAAAGAGAACTCAAATAACACCCAAAAATCTCCTTTCCAAAGTGCATATATACCCATACATACGGCAACTTCCATTCTTATCTCCCAACAATGAATTCATGAATTTAGATATGGGTTAACTAGACTATACACTTATCAACTTAATCTCAACATCAATTAGAATAAAATCACAATGCATACCTTTCCCTTGAACTAGTCATGGCCGAATGCCTTGGTTTCTTTTTTTCAATCTTTCCTTTCTCAATTTCGGCAATGAAGGAGATGAAAGATGAGCCTTCCTTCCTCTTTGTTTTCTTTACTTTATTTCACTAATATTATTTTTTTCTCACATAATGCCATTTCTTATTTTAATAACTAATTAAACATATATATTTGCCCATCAACACCCATCTTGGCCGGCCACTATAAAGAAAATTGGGCAATTTGACATGCAAGTCCACCCTTGTGTTGACATGCACTAATAAACCATTTAAAATTAGTCTATCATATTTCACCATGTCTCATATTGATCCCTATTTAATAATTTCTCATGCAATTGGCAAAATTAGAGAATGAAACTTCCACATACTCATGCACACACATAATAAGCATATAATATAGCAATTTATTATTTTTATGACTCAGTTTTGTGGTCCCGAAACCACTTCCCGACTAGGGTCAATTTTGGGCTGTCACAACTCTCCCCCACTTAAGAAATTTTCATCCTCGAAAATCTTACCGGTAAATAAGTTTGGGTATCGTTCTTTCATCGAGCTCTCGGTTTCCCAAGTAGCTTCCTCGATCCCGTGTTTGAGCCATAACACCTTTACTAGCGGAACCCTTTTGTTTCGCAACTCCTTCACTTCACGAGCTAGGATACGCATCGGTTCTTCTTCATAACTCATATCGGCTTGAATTTCAACCTCTGATGGGCTAATTATGTGCGATGGATCAGATCTATAGCGTCGAAGCATCGAAATATGAAAGACGTCGTGGATCTTTTCAAATTCAGGGGGTAAAATCAATCGATACGCAACTGGACCGACTCGTTCGGATATTTCGTATGGCCCAATGAATCTCGGACTCAACTTGCCCTTTCGGCCAAATCTGAGTACCTTTGTCCAAGGCGAGACTTTAAGAAACACTTTATCTCCCACCTGATTTTCAATGTCTTTTCGTTTCAAATCCGCATACGATTTCTGACGATCTGTGGCTGCCTTTAGACTTTCACGGATTACCCTTACTTTCTGTTCGGCATCTTTAATCACATCGACTCCGAAAATTTTACTTTCACCGAGCTCGGTCCAAAACAATGGTGTACGGCATTTACGACCGTACAAAGCCTCGTAAGGTGCCATCTTAATACTTGATTGAAAACTATTGTTGTAAGCGAATTCAATCAAAGGTAAATACCGTTCCCATGAACCACTAAACTCGAGGATGCAACATCTCAACATATCCTCAGTATCTGAATTATCCGCTCGGATTGACCATCGGTTTGTGGATGAAAAGCGGTGCTAAAATGCAGCTTGGTACCCAAAGCTTCTTGCAATTTCTTCCAAAATCGCGAGGTGAATCTCGGATCTCTATCCGACACGATAGAAATAGGTACTCAATGTAATCTCACAATCTGAGAAACATACAATTCGGCTAGTTTATCCAATGAAAAATCCGTACGCACGGGGATAAAGTGAGCCGACTTAGTCAGTCTATCAACAACAACCCAAATCGCATCCTTCTTACTTGCTGACAATGGCAGTCCAGACACAAAGTCCATTGTGACTCGATCCCATTTCCACTCGGGTATCATGATCGGCTGAAGTAATCCTGAAGGCACTTGATGTTCCGCTTTCACTTGTTGACATATTAAACATCTCAAAACAAAGTTGGAGATGTCCCGTTTCATACCATGCCACCAAAACCGACGTTTCAAATCGTTGTACATTTTCGTACTCCCCGGGTGAATTGACATTCGGCTACAATGAGCTTCGTTCAGAATCATCGAAATGAGTTCTGAATTTCTTGGAACACACAACCGACTTCTGAACCTCAAACAATCGTCATCATCAATTTGAAATTCGGATTCCATATTCGGAATACATTCAGCCCGTTTTGCAACCAATTCATCGTCGACTTTCTGAGCTTCACGAATTTGATGAATCAATGATGGTTTGGCCTTTAATTCAGCTACTAACACATTGTCGGGTAGAACAGACAAGTGCACATTCATCGCTCGTAAAGCAAACAGCGATTTCTGGCTTAAGGCGTCCGCAACCACATTAGCCTTTCCCGGGTGGTAACCAATGACAAGCTCGTAATCTTTCAACAACTCAAGCCAACGTCTTTGTCGCAGATTTAAGTCTCTTTGAGTCATCAAATATTTGAGACTTTTGTTATCCGAAAATACATGGCACTTTTCGCCAAACAAATAATGTCGCCATATTTTTAAAGCAAATACGATGGCGGCTAGTTCGAGATCATGGGTTGGATAATTTTTCTCGTGTGGCTTCAATTGTCTCGACGCATAGGCCACAACTCGACCTTCTTGCATCAATACGCAACCCAACCCGAGTAGGGATGCGTCACTATAAATGACAAACTCTTTGCCTGATTCGGGTTGCACTAAAATTGGAGCTTCAGTCAAATGAGTTTTCAGTTGATCGAAGCTTTTCTGACATTTCTCCGTCCATTCGAACTTAGCATCCTTTTGAAGTAGCTTCATCATTGGTGTGGCTATCATCGAGAAACCTTTTACAAATCGTCGGTAATAACCGGCGAGCCCCAGGAAGCTCCGAACTTCGGTAACATTTCTTGGAGGCTTCCAGTTAAGTATGGCTGAAATTTTGCTCGGGTCAACTCGAATACCCGATGCGGATATCACATGACCCAAGAAACTAACCTCTCTTAACCAGAACTCACACTTACTGAACTTAGCATATAACTTCTTATCCCGCAAAATTTGCAACACTAATCTCAGGTGCTCAACATGTTCGGTCTCATCTCCTGAATAGACTAAGATGTCATCAATGAACACAACTACGAACCGATCCAAATATGGTCTGAAGATCCGATTCATCAAATCCATAAATACCGCAGGGGCATTAGTGAGCCCGAACGACATCACTAAGAACTCGTAGTGACCGTACCTCGTTCTGAAAGCAGTTTTGGGTACGTCCGAATCTCGAATCCGCAACTAATAATAACCCGATCTCAAATCTATCTTTGAAAACACTGATGCTCCCTTTAATTGATCAAACAAATCATCAATACGCGGTAACGGATATTTATTCTTTATCGTCACTTTATTCAATTGACGATAGTCAATGCACAACCTCATGGTTCCGTCCTTCTTTTTCACGAACAATACTGGTGCACCCCAAGGTGAGAAACTTGGTCGAGCGAAACCTCTATCCATCAACTCTTGCAATTGAGCTTTCAATTCTTTTAACTCGGTTAGTGCCATACGATATGGAGCTATTGAAATTGGCGTAGTTCCAGGTACAAGCTCAATACCAAACTCTATCTCCCGAACAGGTGGCAAACCCGGTAACTCTTCAGGAAAAACATTCGGGTATTCACAAACCACCGGCACAGATTCGGGTTTCTTTTCTAATTCTTTGTCATCAAGTACATACGCAAGGTATGCTTCGCACCCTTTTCTTACATATTTTTGGGCCAACATTGCTGATATTACAGCTGGCAACCCCCTTAAGTCCGTAGACTCAACTCGGATTATCTCGTTATTTGCGCACCTCAAATCAATAGTCTTGCTTTTGCAATTCACAACCGCATCATGCACGGTCAACCAATCCAAACCAAGAATAACATCAAATTCGTTAAACGGCAAAAGCATCAAATCAGCCGGAAAACAGGATTCTCGGATTATTAGAGGGCATCTCTTACACACTTTATCAACAAGTACGCATTGACCCAAAGGGTTTGACACTCGAATGACGAACTCAGTAGACTCAACAGGTAGAGTCTTACTGGATGCTAAGGTTTCGCATACATATGAATGAGTAGAGCCAGGGTCAATCAATGCAATCACATTAGTATCAAAGAGAGTGAAGGTACCAGTGATGACGTCGGGGGAGGATGCCTCCTCTAGTGCGCGAATAGCATATGCTCTAGCAGGAGTACGGTTCTCGGCTCGAACAGCCGTATCAGAGGCCCCTCTCTGACTACCACCCCTACCTCCTAAAATTCTCGGTGGTCTACCTCTAGTTGTCACTCCACTAGGTCTTGCACCTGGAATTTTATTCTTCTCATCCAGCTCCGTGCAATCTCTAATGAAGTGGTCCTTTGAACCGCATCCGTAACAGGCCCTGTTAATAGACTTACCCCAACATTCACCTATGTGTCGTCTTCCACATTGGGGACATTCAGGTTTTCTCTAGACGATTATTGCCCACATTAGCTACCGAAGTAGCTCGGGAGTCCGTCGATGGTCGTGCTCTGATGGAAATTCCCGCAGTCATCCTCGACTTATTAGTGTCCTCCCTGAACTTCTTTACAGCTGAGAACGGAGCTTTACCCGTCGATCTTTTACGATAGTCTCTAGCTTCAAATTCAGCCTTCTTCTTCCCCTTTCCAAGTTCTTCCGCCTTGCAGGCTCGTTCGACTAGTGTCACGAATTCTTTTATCTCCAAAATACCCACTAATAGCTTTAAATCTTCATTCAATCCTTCTTCGAATCTTTTGCACATAGCAACCTCATCAGCTACACACTCCCGGGCATACCTACTGAGTCTTACGAATTCATGTTCGTATTCAGATACTGTCATACGGCCTTGCTTGAGTTCCAAGAATTCCTTACGCTTTTGATCGATGAACTGTTGACTAATATATTTCTTTCGAAATTCCGCTTGGAAGAAATCCCAAGTAACTCGTTCGTTTGGGACTATGGAAATCAAGGTCCTCCACCAATAGTAGGCTGAGTCTCGCAACAAAGATATAGCACACTTTAGACATTCATCGGGTGTGCATGACAGTTCATCGAACACCCGAATGGTGTTATCAAGCCAGAACTCGGCCCTTTCGGCATCATCAGTAACTATGGCCTTGAACTCCTCAGCCCCGCGCTTCCTAATCAAGTCTACATGTGGTTTACTCGGCCTCACAGGATCAGTAACTGATGGCATTACGGGCTCTTGGGGTGGATTATTCAAATTCGGGAATTGTTGGACAGCCGGATTGGTTCGGGCATATTGCGCGACCCACTCATTCATCATGGTAAAGAAGGCTTGTTTAGCCCCCTCACCTTGATTATTCGCAGATGACTGAGGTTCAACAGGCGGTGTCCCTTGTGCAGGAGCACCCGCTACACTTTCAACGTCATCCGCCAAGGTTCTCTCTACACCGGGATCCATTTACTAATCAAAACAAAAATTTTAACCGTCAGAAGTCATCAGACATTTAAACATTAACATTCGGCATGTATAGCTAGACTCATACGTGCTATGGTAGTCCTAGAACCGACTAAACCATAGCTCTGATACCAATAAAATGTAACACCCCGAACCCGAGACCGTCGCCAGAGTCGAACACGAGGTGTTAACAGACTTCAAACCACTTATTTGACATTTCCCAGGCAAGCTGCCAATCTGCGCACTAGTTGCTTTAAAAATCGTATCTTGAGTTCTGAAACTCGAAATCCAGTTCCGTAAATTTTCCCTGGAACTAGACTCATATACCTATATGGTAGAATTTTTGTAGAATTTTTGGTTGGGCAAATTAGTACAGTTTATTAGTCAAAGTCTCCCATGTTACAGGGATCGACTACACTGACCTTTGCGCATTACGACTTGGATATCTCCCTGCAAACAGCTTCAATACCGATGCCGTTTGTTTCTATAGAAACTATACTCAGAGAGGAATCTGTACATATATGACATGACTCCTAATTATCTCTGGTTAATTTATAATGAATTTCCAAAGTCGGAACAGGGAATCCAGAAACCGTTCTGGCCCTGTCTCACGAGAACCTGAATATCTCTTAACATACTGTCCATATGATCGTTTCATTACTTCTATATGAAAATAGACACATCAAGATTAGATTACATAATTTATTCATCAATTAATTCCACTCCTACTATTTTTAGTGATTTTTCAATCTCACGTCACTGCTGCTGCCAGCATCTGTTACGAAAGCAACTATGCCTATTTCGTGATTTCTCCTTGATCTAACTAGTGATTCATCATACATATCACCAATTATGATCATGACTAGCCATGCCAAAGGCTAATCATTGTCAAACATCTCCCTACTACACTATTTCCATATCATGAATTTTAACACCAAAATAATCAACCATGACATATGGCATAAAAAGGTCGAATTATCAAGATTTACGACCTAACGTTATGAAACCAAACCCAACCGAACATTTATGCCATTTTCGCATGGCTAAAAGTTTACATACCAAAGTTCAAACACAACATAATAGCCTATACATGCCGAAATGTTCTCCTAAGCCGACTAAAAAGAAAATACCAAAACTTGCTAGCCGGTGTGATGACTCCAATGACGGCCCGATCACGCAAAAAGAGACGAGTCCAAGAAACCTAAAATAGGTGACAAGGAAACACCGAGTGAGTATATAACTCAGTAAGTCATAAGCAATGCACTACCATCCATTAATAACATTATCACCATAGGAAGCAAAATGGAACGAGGCTAGTTACTCCATTCATACCGAACCATACCATAGTTCCTCAAACCTATCGGTTCAATCTCATACCAAGTCATGCATTCACATTCCATATACTAATCAATAGGATATTCGAGGCATTTTCATACATCATTTTATTTTCGTTACAATCATATCACTAAACGACCTTTCACCTATTCCACGATAAATCTTATGTACGTGACTTCAATTATAATTGTCACATAGGTTCAAACTTACCAAGCTCAACTTCAAATATAAACATAGCGCCTAGTAGTCACGAACTCAAGGTACTTACCCGATCCGCTGTCCGTGATTAACTCAATAATGTCGCACACTTAGTGCCCATAGTGATTTAAAAATATATATTAAGTCCGCACACTCAGTGCTATATAATCAACTCGCACACTTAGTGCTACATAATCAAGCTCGCACACTTAGTGCTACATAATCAAGCTCGCACACTTAGTGCTACATAATCAAACTCGCACACTTAGTGCTGTACAATTTAAACCCGCACACTTAGCGCCAATCTCATGATCATAAATGTTTATACCCGCACTCTTAGTGCCGAGATCAACAACTCGATACATCTCACCTCTTTTCTCTTCATCCAACACTTTCATCACCACATACATACATGTATATATATATTTATCATTCCATTCAGCATCATTACATAGACGTTATGATCATTTAAATTAATACAAACTATATGCTTAATGACTTACTTTGTGTTGGGTAGGACGGTTCCAACTCGGCTACTCAATGATCTTTTCTTTGCCTTTGCTTGATTCTCCTCCTTTAACTCCTTGAGCTTAATCAATAAATCAACTAGTTTAACCATCTTGCTAAACATTCATAATTCAATTACACATGCACATGTATGTTTGTATATTCGGCAACCATCCTCACTAATTACCCATTTAGTCGATTATACACATAATTAAAGGTAACATCACGAATGGGCATACTTATGTGTATATACACATATATATATGTATATATATACTTCGGAATGGGCATCACAATTAGATTTAACACCACCTTCATACTCAATTAGATGGCCGAATGCATGTATATATGCAGAATGTCAACTATAACATTATTTAAACACCTAATTTCATCTCATGAACACTCGACCCATTTTTACCCCATATGGCCGAATGTGTAAGATTACATTCAACACCACCGATGTACTTAATTAGGTGGCCAAATATACCAAGTTAGACTTGACATTATACGTCACAAGAACTCTAATTTAATTTGTCAATTGCTTGGCCAAAGACTCACAAGTGCCTTATCTATAACCTATTCGGCCTTACTACTTAAACTTAGCCTTTCATACATTTATATCTAATGTCATAGAGATGCCAAATCCTTAAGTGTTCCAACCTCTAACTTACTCAATTCAACACATCGAACAACATTTATACCAATTTTGCTAGCACACAAGCCTTTGGCCGAATGTCACTAACCTCTAGTCACCTAAATTTTTATGCTTTAAAACTCATCCAACACTACATTCGGCACCTCCAACCTATAATTTAGATATTCTCAAGTTCATTCACAAGTACATTTATATGACACATATATCATTAACATTTTTCAACATGAATCTATAACATGACCGAATCCTCATGCACATACATACATAAAGAGAACTCAAATAACACCCAAAAATCTCCTTTCCAAAGTGCATATATACCCATACATACGGCAACTTCCATTCTTATCTCCCAACAATGAATTCATGAGTTTAGCTATGGGTTAACTAGACTATACACTTATCAACTTAATCTCAACATCAATTAGAATAAAATCACAATGCATACCTTTCCCTTGAACTAGCCATGGCTGAATGCCTTGGTTTCTTTTTTTCAATCTTTCCTTTCTCAATTTCGGCAATGAAGGAGATGAAAGATGAGCCTTCCTTCCTCTTTGTTTTCTTTACTTTATTTCACTAATATTATTTTTTTCTCACATGATGCCATTTCTTATTTTAATAACTAATTAAACATATATATTTGCCCATCAACACCCATCTTGGCCGGCCACTATAAAGAAAATTGGGCAATTTGACATGCAAGTCCACCCTTGTGTTGACATGCACTAATAAACCATTTAAAATTAGTCTATCATATTTCACCATGTCTCATATTGATCCCTATTTAATAATTTCTCATGCAATTGGCAAAATTAGAGAATGAAACTTCCACATACTCATGCACACACATAATAAGCATAGAATATAGCAATTTATTATTTTTATGACTCGGTTTTGTGGTCCCGAAACCACTTCCCGACTAGGGTCAATTTTGGGCTGTCACACAAGGTCTATTCCTCCTCTGAATAAGAGCTTATCTTGAATTAGTATCCTGGGATATCAAAACAAGAATTAAGAACACATAATTAAGAACAAGCTAAATATTTATCATACAATTCAGAAAATAATAACAAGATTGGTCTTAGGTTTCATGCCCCTTAGGTATTTAGGGGATTTAGTTCTTAACTAAAAAGGAAAACATCTCAGAAGAATAATGAATACAAAACATAAAGAAAGCCCAAAACTCTTGGAAGGAAATTAAGGGGAGATCTTCAATCTTGATGGTCAATCTGGCTTCTGAGATGGATCAATTGGCTTCCCTTAAGTAGTTCCCTGCCTCTTTCTCTCTGTCTCCCCTTTTCCTCCTCCTCTAGGGTGTATTTATAGGCTTTGGAATGCCTAAGAACTCTCAGAATTAGCCTTTTCTGAAATGGACTCAACTTGGGCTCAGTAAGGACACGCCTGTGTGACACGCCCGTATGCGATTACTTTAGGCCGTGCTCGAGCCTGCCAAATTGACACGGCCTTGTGGTCTACCCGTGTGAGGAATTCCAGGCCGTGTTGATTTCGTACGTTGGCCCATTTTCTCCATTTTTGTCCCGTTTCTCGTTCCTTTCGCATTAGGGCATTAGGAGCATAAAAAATGAAATTAAGGCATTAGGAGCATCGAATTCACCAATTCTAAGGGAAAATCATCCATAAAATGTGTTAAGCATAGGGTAAAAATATGTATAAATTACGGTTTATCAGCAACGGTGCCAAAAACTTGATGGTCACTAAAGTAACTAAAAATTCGAATAAGGCAAGTACACCTATCGAACAGTAGTATAGTTATAGTGAGACCGAAAATATCATATCCACAAGGACTAAAACTACTAGTAATTACTATCTTTTTATTATCTAGCCTAAGAATTGAAAAGATGTTTTCTAAACTAAACATAATTATCTGATTAACTAAAAACACGACAAAGATGGAAGTTGAAAAATACTTTTGGAAAACCGATGGGGAAGACAATACCCAAGGAAGAATCCACCTAGACTTCACTTATTACTTCTGAATTAGACGATTTACTCACTTAACTTAATCCGTAGAAATCCCTAGCTATGTTATTATCTCTCTCGAGACTAAAAACAACTAACTCTAGGTTGATTAATCGAAATCTCCTTCTAATTAAAACCCCAATTATCGCATTAACTCGGTCTATGGATTCCCTTATTAGATTTGACTCTAATCTGACATATTTATGTCATCCTATCTCTAGGATTACATGTAACTCCGCTTAATTATGAACGATCTAATAAGCACATCAAAAACTAAATCAATATCCTGAAATATTAAAATAAGGATTAAAACTCACAATTAAGAATAAGAACAAGTACTTATCATATAATTCAAATAGTAATAATATCTGTCTTAGGTTTCATCTCCCTTAGGTATTTAGGGAGTTTAGTTCATAATAATGGAAAGCATCTCAAGATTTGGAAAACAACAAAACATAAAGAACCCAAAGAACTTCTAAGGAAATTGAATGGAGATCTTCAATCTTGAAGTAGATCCTGCTTCCGAGCTGATTCCGATGGCTATCCTTGAGTATTTTCTCCTTTCTACTTTGCATCCCCCCCTTTGATCCTCTTCTAGGGTGTTTATATAGACTTTGGAATGGCCAAAATAGCCCAAAATTAGCCTTTTCCAAGTAGAATTAGACTTGGGCTCAACAGGGACATAGCTGTGTGCTACACCCGTGTAAAGGTGCACAGGTCGTGTGCAAGTCTAACTTGGTTTAATGACGACACAGCCATGACACATGAGCGTGTGGCCTGCCCGTGTGTCACACACGGGCGTGTGAATTACCCTTGTAGAAGTGCCTAGGCCGTGTGAAACATTGAATTAGGCCCCAATTTGTCCGTTCTTGGCTCGTTTCTCACTCTTTTTGCTACCTTAAGCTCTTCTAAGTATAAAACATGAAATTAACGGATTAGGAGCATCAAATTCATTAATTCTTATGATAATCCTTCCAAAAATATGCCGAGCATAGGGTAAAAACATGTATATATTATGGTTTATTAGCTGCTGTTGGATTTTTTATGAAAAAGATTTGAAACAAAAGCAAAAAGAATAAAAAATTGGAGAAAGATCAACTTGTGATCAACTATTTCATAAAAATTGATTGCTATTCTTAAAAGAACAAGAAAGATTAAATAAGCTAAAAATAATAATAAAATAATTACAACTTGCTTACTCTTGTAACTAGATTCAGTTAACTTGCTACTTTATTGGTTGATTTTAGTCTAATCTACAACCAAATCATCTAATAAAAAAATCATCACTGTTTCTATGCAAGTTAGTAAGTTGGCAACTTGCAAGGTAAGGAGCTCGCAATCTTGGTTATCTCGTAGTTTTGCTGAGCTAGCAAATATGGTGCGCTTGCAGTGTTGGTGAGTTTGCAGATATGGTGAGCTCGCAAAGTCAAAGTCGAGTTTGTTAATCCATAGATGGCCATTTTACAATACTCCTCCTTGGCCTCCATGTTTCACACCCCAATATTATAACATAACTTTTCAAACCTTATTTTCCTAAGAGGTTTTGTTATAATTTCACCCAACTGATCTTATGAACTATAATAAACCAATGTGATTTCCTTGGCTTGTTCCACTTCTCCCACAAAATGATACTTGATTTGAAGTGTTTTGTTCTTCCATGGAACACTGGATTTTTTGTAACTGCAACAGCAAATTGATTATCGCATTTAATCTTTATTACTTTTTCTTGTTTTAAATTCAAATCATTAAATAATTTCCTTAACTAGATAGCTTGATTTATTGCTGCTACGACTGCAACATATTTAGCTTCAACTGTTGATTGTGCTATAGTTTCTTGCTTCTTTGAAATCCAACAAAAAAACACTTGATCCCAGAGTGAAGAAATAGCCAGAAGTACTCTTCATGTCTTTGGTAGATTCAGCCAAATCATTGTCTGAATAACCAAGTAACTTGAGTTTTTCTATCTTCATAAACTTCACTCCAAAGCTTAGAGTTCCTTTCACATATCACAGGACTCTTTTGGCTGCGTTGAAATGGTTCATATTACAAGAATACAAGCATCTAGATAACAGACTTACAGCAAACATTATGTCAGGCTTGGACGCTGTCAAGTAAAGCAAACATCCCACCAAGCTTTTGTAGCTTGTTTCATCAACCTTCTCAACATCTTTATTGTTAGAGAGCTTCTTTCTTTGAGCAATAGGGGTGCTCACAGGTTTACAATTGTCCATGCTACATCTTCAGAGGATTTTTATCAGAAATCCCTTCTGGCTTATGAAGATTGCATCAGTAGCTTGATTCACCTCCATACCAAAGAAGTATGTCATTTTATCTCAGTTTGACATTTCAAACTTGTCTTGCATCTGATCCTTGAATACAGCTACCAATTTGTTGTTGTTGCTGATCACAAGTAAACCATTAATATATAATGAAATAATGAAAAGTATTTCATTACCAGTTTTCTTCACATATAAAGCGGGCTCACTGATGCTTCTTTCAAAACCTATCTCTGTCAGATGACTATTAATTCTTTCATACCATGCTCTTGGTGCTTACTTCAAGCCATATAGTGCTTCGTTTAGTTTATAAGCCTTAGCCTCACACCTAGATACTACAAATCCTTGCGGTTGCTCAACATGAATTTCTTTCTTCAGTGAACCATTTAGGAAGGCTAACTTCACATCCATCTTATGTATTCTCCAACCCTTTTGAGTAGCAAGAGTCAGTAGCAGCCTTATGGTGTCTAACCTTGCAATAGGGGCAAAGGTTTTACTGAAGTCCACTCCATATTGTTGGCTAAGCCCTTTAGCAACCAACCTCTCTTTAAATCTATTAACCGATCAATCAGGATTCATTTTGGTTCTGAACACCCATTTGACTCTAATTACTTTCTTAAGACCTGGTCTATGCACAAGCTCCCATATTTTATTTTTTTTATCATGGTGATTTTATCTTTAATAGTTGTTTGCCATTTAGCTTGTTAAGCAGCTTCTTCAAAAGTTATTGGTTTCAGCTTTGCTAGATTACACTATTAATAGATTTCAATGACAGACCTGGTTCCTTGTACTGGTTGTTCATCAACTGCATCATTTTCAGTTGGTCTCCAGTGGCTCTCATATCATATTTTAGACTCCCTTGTTCACATATCTCCTCATCTGTTGCAGTCCAATTCCATATTTTTCTTTCATCAAACTTCACATCTCTTAATGTGATAACTTTCTTGGTGAAAGGATTATAGATTTTGTATTCTTTCTTAACACTGGAATATCCAATAAATATCTCTAGATGCGATCTATTGTCTAGCTTGCTTCTTTTCTCTTTTGGAACATGAACAAAAAAAGTGCAACCAAATACTTTTAAATGTGAAATAGAAGATTTAAAACCATACCAGGCCTCAAATGGTGTCTTCCCTACTACAGCTTTAGTAGGTAGTCTGTTTAGCAAGTAAACAACAGTGTTTACTACCTCTGCCCAGAAATCATTTCATAGTTTACTTTGAAACAGCAAGCCATGTTCATCACAATTATATGTTTTCTTGCACTTACTCCATTATATTGTGGAGTGTACACATTGGTTAATTGATGATGAATACCAAACTCTTCGTAAAATTTTTTAAACTTTTCTATGGTGTATTTTGTGCCATTTTCTGATCTTACCATTTTGAGCTTGCAGTTACTTTGGTTCTCAACCATGGCTTTTAACTTGAAGAAGATTTCAGCCACCTCAGACTTGTTCTTCATGAAGAACACCCAAAAAAACCTTGTATTATCATCTATAAACAACAAAAAGTACCTACTTCCATTTAGCGAACTTTTTTCATGGTTCCACAAATGTAAGTATGTACAGAGTGTAATTTTTCAATGGCTCGCCATGCTGTATTCACAAGAAATAGAGACTTCGCCTATTTTCCAAGCTAGTGCACCTCACATACATTTTCATGATCAGTCATATTTGATAAATTTTCAACTAGGTTATTGTTGGAGAAATGACTTAAAGATTTTTAGTCAACATGTCCCATCCTTCAATGCCATAACATAGTTTCATCTAAGGAGCTGGTATATGCGACTGAAGTTTCTAAGTTCCAATTGACTGCAAAACTTATATCTGCAACTTTTGTTGACAAGATCTCGCGATCAAGGATTAGACATTTTTTATTCTTGAATGCCACATATTAATTTTTCCCGAGAAACTATCTTACACTTAATGGATTTTGGTCTATGTCAGGAACTAAAAGAACATTTGTGACAAGTTTAATACTTGATAGAATTTTGAACCAAACATCTTTGTAACCTCCAAAACCCGGCCTAGATGTTAGGGCTAGATTGAGAAGGCTACATTAGCCACCGAAATGGCTAAGCTAACTCACGTTACCTTTGCATACTTTAAATCAACTCATTTTAGAGAAAAATCGTTGTTGTACCTTTGTGTTAGTTTAAAACATTCATTTATTAGGTCAACTGCTCTTAATATTCATTTTATTGTTAATAGTGTTGTTTTAGCAAAAACGGTTTGCTTGTCGCTCATCTTTGTAAAAACTCAATGTTAAACTAATGTAGCAAAAAAAATCATTTTTCAAGTCATTTTGGAAACCTAGGTGCCTTATCGTTTGTTTTTCAAAAACGGTTCCTTTGTAATGCAACAATAATTAGGGA
Source organism: Gossypium hirsutum (assembly GCF_007990345.1). Taxonomy (NCBI): domain Eukaryota; kingdom Viridiplantae; phylum Streptophyta; class Magnoliopsida; order Malvales; family Malvaceae; genus Gossypium; species Gossypium hirsutum. The sequence goes on from NC_053433.1 coordinate 68,134,509, forward strand.
ACAATGTCAAATTTTACTTAAGTCAGATATCATACATTTCTCGATTATTATGCTTGAGTAATTCGTGCATGAAAAAATCCCCAAATAAAAAGTTACCAAGCCACAGACTAAATATAATTAAAAAAATACAATCCAAAATCGATAGAGATTGATTAATACTTATTCAAAATAGTCTAAGGTCCAAGGTGATTCTCTGTATGCCGGGTCCGGTCCTAGTTTCAAGGTTTACCTGAAAAGTTAAACACTATAGGGTGAGCTTATGAAAGCTCAGTGTGAGTCGAACAGTTATTTAATAAATCAAAAATATCAAATACAGTGGAACATACTAGCATTAACAAAAGGACACATAACCATCCTTGGAATTTCATATCATTACTTAGCCATTATCAAATCGATGTCACATAGTATATGAGCATGTGCTATCATTTATTCGAGTAACAAACATTAATTTTGGTACCATTCAATACAACACAACACAATACAATACGTAGCATAAATCAATAACATTCAAGTATGTCGTGAGCATGATGCAATGTAAAAAAGTTCCTACCTAAACCATCCGCTACACACCACGGGTTCACCAGAACCCGTCTACCAAACTCCAATGAATGCAAGCATAGTACACAATCGTAACAAGTAATAAAGTGACAAGTAAATGTCGAGTTATCGTACCCACAGGGATTGTAAAAAGCAATATTTATGAAATTAATTAAAACACTTTGGTGAGGTAAAAGTAATTTTGGTTTGAAAAGAGTGATTTATAAACTAAGATTTTAAAACTAAGCAAACAATTTAAATAAAACAAAAGAGTTCTAGTGCACGATTTCAATTAAGATTTAATCAAGATGATATAATTGTGTTAGATTAATTATACCTGTTTAACTTAGAAATATTAAATTCGTGCTTATGCTGTTATGAATAAATTCACGACAACCCAGTAATTTGCTAACTTATGAACATATTTACTAATTAAAAGAATTCCATTTATCTCTTGAACATATCCCTATTCCAATTCAACCGACTAAACAGATTTAATAAAGCAAACATGCTATCGTACATACATACTTATTGAATTACATTATTTCTCGCATATTCCTATGTCGATTCAACCAATTAATTCAACTTAATAAACATGTAACACCCCTTACCCGTATCCGTCGCCGGAACAAAATACGAGGTATTAACAAATTATAGTATATACTATTAAATAAAACCCAACAAAAATATGGCGTGCAATTTGATCATGAATCATTATAACATATGCCATTAACAATACAAACCAATTTCAAAGGCTTCGTACAAAGTGATTAGTTTGATACTGTAAGTAGTATTTTAAACCTAGACAATTATGACACGTAACAAAATAACTAAGTCTGCTATACATGCCATATTTCAAAATGTTGAGTTCAGATACCAAGAGTATGGATAGTGCGGGCGGATCTTCAACGATCTCTAACTCCTGTGCTAGCTGGATGACACTATAAGACAAAGGAGAGAAAAGAAAGTAAGCTTATAGCTTAGTAAGTAAGTATATAAATAACAGATAAGGAATCTAATATGTCTACAACATAACTCAATTATATCATATTTTTAATTTTTTTTACTATTTACTCCGGTTTGATCAAGCTGTCCCTCCTGCATCATGATCACTAAATAAATCATAACTCGAGTTATGAAACTCTGAATTCAAATCCGTAAAATTTCCCTGAATCTATACTCATGAAACTTCTTACTAATTTTTTTCTAGAATTTTTGGTTCAGCCAATTAGTACAGTTTATTAGTTAAATTTCCCTTGTTACACAGCTCAACTGATCTGACCTCTGTTCACTACGAATTGAATTTATCTCAGTACACAATTCAAATAACCATGAAACCTGTTTCATATAAAAATGGACTCAATAAGGAATTTAGGCATATAAAATATATTTCTTAATTTGTTTTGTACAATATTTTATGATTTTTCAAAGTTGTAACAGGGGATCACATAGTCATTCTGAGCAAGTCACACACAATTGTAAATATCTCAAGATATAGAATCCTTTGCTTGCTCTGTTTCTTTTATATGAAAATAGACTCATTAAGCTTTAGTTTCACATCTCATTCAACCTCTAATTAAATTCCTTCTATTTTTGGTGATTTTTGAAAATCACGTCACTGATACTGTCCAAAACAATTTTAATGCTAATTTCACTCTTTCACACATTCTTTGTACTAACCTCATTTTAACTTATATATATATCACAAATCATTTTCACTACATTTCATACATCACAAGTATAGGCCCATGACTACAATGTCACCACAAAGCCATCCCATTGAACAATTCAGATTAATCCTCGATACTTGATGGTTTCAGCACACAGCCCCACCATCATATTTCATTTAATTCGTCTCTCTTGTACACATGGTGAACACTTAGTACCACTCATGCGACCTAGCCGATTTGTCTCATAGCTCTCTTGTCTACATGGTGTCCTTCACTTGGAATCACGCATGCGACCTAGCTACATTTATCTCCCACGTAGCTCTCTTGTCTACATGGGATACATCCCGTATCACACATGTGAACTAGAAACTACATAGTATCTCATAGCTTTCTTGTACACATGATGTGCACTCGGCACCATACATGTGACCTAGCTACGCCCCCTCTATTTTATTCGATCTTTCCGAATGTTCAACCGGGATCTCTCTCTCTATTACTTATTTCCATTCTTCCAATAGTCGATTTATACTTCAACATCATCTAATATATATAATAGGCTGAAATATAAGAATGTAAATGAAATTAATGTATTATTTACATGCAAACTTACCTCGGTGCAAAAGATGGGAATTTTGCAATTTAGTCCAAAACTTTCTCCTTCCCCCGTTCGAGGTCGATTCCACGCTTTTCTTGATTATGAAGCTTGAAAATTGAAGAAAGCTATGGAGGAGAGCAAATTTCGGCAGCAACTAGTGAAGATGATAACCAATTTTGTGTTATTTTTCCCATTTTATTTCATTTAATATACAAATGACCAAAATACCCTTACTACTAAACTTTCCAAAAATTCCCTCCATGTCCAACTTTTGTCCATAACTTAGGAATGGGTCAAATTGCTATTTAAGACCTCCTAGTTAATATCGCAAAGCAATTTCATACTAAAATCTTCTAAAACACGAGTTTTACAATTTATTCAGTTTAGTCCTTAATTTCAACTTAAGCGCTCAATGCATAGAATTTCATCACGAAATTTTCACGAAATCATGAAATCATATCATAAACCCCAAAATAATTATAAAACAATTATTTCTATCTCAGATTTGTGGTCACGAAACCACTATTCCAATTAGGCCCTAATTCGGGTTGTCATAAAACATGTAAAAGATCATGTGAAGTAACAAAGTAACCATACCTTGAAACAATTTAATCACAACAATCTTGCAAGTTATGCAAGGCATATGTATCGCCAAATACAATGCTGATTTAATTTTCAGTTACCTTAGAAGAATTAAACATGCACTGATTAAGTACTGAGTCCATTAATTGCAATTTCAATCCGTTTAAACAATTAATTCTTTAGTTATCTAAACAATTATAATGTCAGATAACCTAAGCATGATTTTACTTAATCAAGCATTTCACTGAGGCCTATAACAACATAAACACTATTTTAATAATTCAAGTAGGCAAAATATAATTAACCCAACACGAATTAAATTCAAGATAAATTGATTAAAATAACCATTTCATCAACAATATTTTTCATAAATATGTCCATTATAAAAACAACAGAAATTAAAAAGAAAGGGAACAGAAAGCAAATCCAGTGTTTCTCTACGGCTCGACTGTTGCTCCGTTCTTAGTCTCCATTGTCTTCACCGAGCAAGGATTCTACGAATCCTTGATTGCTGCCCAAGATGGCTGAAGAACACCTCTTTCTCAAGAGAGGAAATCGGCACAAGAGGAAGGGAAAATGGGATGGAAAAATGGAGAGGAAACTTGAGAGAAGTGAAGAGAGGATGAGAGAATGTTGTGGAATGAGGGATGTTGAGGGATGCTTTGAAATGGGTAGCATAGGGTGGCTTTTATAGCTGAAGAGGGCTCCTAAAAATAGCAAATTCAGCAGCCAAGAGAACCCTCCCATGGCCAGCCACACACATGGCAAGGTTGAAGCTTTCAACCTTGCTAAAAATAGGCTGGGGCAAATCTACAAAGCCTAAAATAAAGGTAAGGTTTGAACGTAATTTGGAGGTTTTTCAAGGGCCTTTTTGCAAGAATATTTTATCAGCTAATTTTATGATTTGGGCCAGCCAATGGACGGTTCTGGTCAGCCCAATTAGTGGCTGGCTCGGCTCACTCCATTCGGTTCAACCAGTACGGTTCACTAGGCCCTTTCTTCATAATTAATTAAAATTAATCCATTTAACCTAAATTAAATAGGAAATAAATTAATATTAATTTAATTATGAATTAATACACATTTCTGAACCGTCTTGGGCTGGAAATTAACTGGCCTCGATACTTCAAATTACTCTCGGTTTTGTTCTTCTCGCAGTGTTCACCGGACCCTTTTTGTCCAATTGTGTAATTCTGTCAAAAATAACCAAATTTAATCAAATTAACTATGAAATTAATTAAAATTCATAATGTTCATATTTTAAACATAATTTAATTATTTTATAATATTTAATTATTTTTCGACAAGAATTTAACCGGAATAGCCTGGTTTTAAGTTAAAAAGGGTATGAAAAATTATATAAATTTTCGTGTTTCCACTGTGATGTGTAGGAGGTTGTATGTCAGTGGGATATTGATACTCTTGGATGGTTGAGAGTATTGAGGGGAGTGGGGAGTGGGTAGCCAAATCTTAGGAGGAGATTGTGGAGAGATTTGAGGAGAGGATTAGGGGGAGTTGATGTGAGAGAGGGTAGAGGGCTGAATTTGGACTCTAGGCACTCAAGGGAATCTGTTTGTGTAGGGGGAATCGGCTTTAGCTAGTTTAGAGACAATGCACTCTTGGCCTTTTTTTTCACTTTTCTTTTCGCTTCCCATTACTTTTCTTTGCAACATTGGTCGTTGGGGTCTTTTCTGCATTTCCCAATTAGCTGATTTCTGCTTGGGGTTATTTGAGGTATTTTATTTTACTTAGTTCAATTTTTGTCCATTTACCACTACTCTTTCACAAATTGTTTTCCCTTATTGTTCTTATAGTAGAATACTTTTCTTTCTCTCTAAAATCCATTCAGTTTTGTTGGCTGAACCTCTCCTTCCTCCTTTCCCCAATCAATTTCGTGGTGATCAATTGCCCCTCTCCCTCTCTGTACTAATTCTATTTTACCTTCTGTCGACTTAGGTGGTAAGGTATCTTCTCGGTTATGCTCTTCCTCTCTTTCTCCCCTCATTGTATTTTTAGTCTTATATTTATCATCTCCTTGTGCTGCTGATTTCTAACAGGAGGGTAGTTGTGCCTTTGTTGCCTGTGTCAAGGGGGCACTTTTGGATTTCTTTTGGGTGTTGATCGACTACTCTTTCCCTCGAATTGGTTTTGCGTTTTTGGTAGGTCTCTGTTTGGCCAGTTTCCTTTTAGTTTTTCTCTCTGTTGTGCTAATCGAGTGACTAACACTTCTTTTACTGTCGATTTGTTAGGAGATTTAGGTGATCAATATTATTCAGCAGTTTCAGTGGATTAAACCACTTGTGTTCATTCAAGGCAGGTACCTAATGTTTTTGGGATTAGGTATTAAAGAAGTGGGTGTTTTGCATAGTTGCCAAACGACTAATAGAATGTTTTGAATGAATGTAAGATTGTTTCTCGTGGACTTCTAACACCTTCCGCTCGGTTTCGCAAACAGGTGTGTAATCACACTGCAAAAATTGTTAATTGGTAAAAGCCGAAAAATTTGGCTATAGACGCTATACGAGCGTACGCTCGCTCGTGTAGTGACCCAAATGCATAAAATGTGGGCGTTCGATAGAAGAGACCACCATGAGCGATATCATGGGCTTAGGTTGTTTTGGGCCACGTTGGGCCGAAATGGGTTGTGTGGGCCTTACACGGGTAAACCGCATAGACGTATAGAGATTATTGGGCCGGACTGTGTAGCTCAGACGGCCAAGGTCATTTTTGGGCTTTATGGACCACGCAAGTGTGTGGGCCCTTAGGGGCCGAATTATGGGCTTGGGCCCATTATCACTATTTGACTGTTAAGGTTGCACAGGTTGCCCGAGACGACTGTGAGGTGTAATATCCCGAATTAGGGCCTAATCGGAATAGTGGTTTCAGGACCACAAATCTGAGATAGAAATAATTATTTTATTATCATTTTAAGGTTTATGGCATGATTTCATAATTGTGTGAAATTTTCGTTTAGAAATTTTATAGATAGAGGGTCCAGTTTGATATTTAGGACTAAATTGCAAAAGCTGTAAAATGTGTGTTCTAGTTCATAAAGCTACTAAGTACTTGTGAGTAATGGGCTTTTAAAGTGGAGATCCTTGGATAGTAATTAGACCATTATACTAGTTTGGAAAAAAATACCTAAAGGAAGACAAAACACCATAGTTTTTAATTAAGGGCATTTTGGTCATTTAGTTATTAAAATGAATTAAAAACAAAATTAAAAGCCAATTTTTGTCCATCTTCAACCGCTTGGCCGAATTTCACATGAAGAAGACGTAGCTAGGGTTTTTCAAGCTTCCAAGCTCGATTCTAAGTCCATTTTAACCCCGTTTTTAATGTTCTTTACGTTTTTGGAGTCCTCGTAACTTGATTAAGCTTATTCTAGCAATAATTTAACCTAGGGTTTATATTTGGAAAAATACACATATGTGAAATATGTTTATTTTGATTTTTTATGGTAGAATATGAAGCTTGAAATTGTGTTAAACAACCTTTGCTAAGCGATTTTACGTGAAAACGAGTAAAACGACATAATCGGTAAAAATACCTAATGTTCATAAGTACATGTTAGAGTGAGAATTTGATGCTGCCATAGAAGGGAAAAATAATCAGCATGTCATAAAAACATAAGAAAATAGGATGAAGTTTAATTTCTGAGCCTTGGGGCAAAAGTGTTAATATGTAAAAGTTTAGGGGTAAAAATGTAATTTTTCCAAAGTTTAATAAATGTGAGTATTAAATAAGCTAAATTTTTTATTTTAGATCAAGAGAAACAAGATTCGAGTCGTGATCGAGGGAAAAATAAAGTTTACGAGGAATAGGCTCGATTTCTAACATTTTGTACCAAGGTAAGTTCAAGTGTAAATTTAGTAACATAATTGTCATTTTAAGTAATTTAATGTTATTTATATGATGTGATGATTATTATCACGAAATATTATGATTTGTGGATTATTATTTAGTAATATGCAAATTATGTGAGCTACTTGATAAATATGAAATGCTATCAAGTATCGGTTCCGACATTCCGTGGAAGACAGCAAAGATGTGTGATTGAGGAAAATCTAGTTTGAACCTTGGAAATAGATTAGAATACAAGTGACATGTCACTAGGATATTTGAGTTCCGAGCTTGTTGAGTTGAGTCCGAGTTCGTGAGATGTAACTAGGCATCTGAACTTGTTGAGTTGAGTCCGAGTTCACTTATGGATACGAATGCCCGAGCTCATTGAGTTGAGTCTGAGTTTGCTTATGGACAGTTTACATGGTAGCTTCGCTACATAATTTTCGCAGGCTATTGAGTTTGTCTAGCTTCCAGTATGGCACTTATGTGCATGCAATCCGTGTGTCCAAATTATATCCCGATGTGCTCAACGGGTGAATCTTAAGTGAATAAGGAGAATACTTAAGAGGAAAGTGACATGTTGGTAAGTGTGGTGAATGAGAAAATTTGGATAGGTAACACTTAAACCCTTGGGTTGAGAACTTGGAATGATGAAATCGTGGTAAGATAGTAAATGCAAATGTAACATGAATGTCTTGCTGATATTTATACAAATGATGTTTTATGTTGGATTGCATGATTATGTTACTTGCTATTTACATGTGAACTTACAAAGCATTTATGCTTACTCCCTCCTTCCCATTGTTTGTAGTTTTGACAAGCCAGCTCAGAAACTGGTAACGGTCAGAGGCTCGCTCACACTATCCGTAGACCATTTTGGTATAGTGGCTTGTATATTTTGAGTATGGCACGTATAGCATTACAATCATTTTGTGTATATGATCTTATGATATGGTGATTGGGTGGTAAGGAAATTTTTGATAATGATTAGCCATTGGAATGGCTAATCAAGATCATATTTGGTGTTTTGTATGCTTAATGTGCTATCTAATCCATGGAAATTCCTAAAAAGGTGAAATTTGCTATAAAACAGTATCATACAGCAGCAATGATGTGAGTTTGAAAAATCACTAAAAATAGTAGAGATAGAATTAGATGATGAATAAAATATTAAATTGAATCTTATTGAGTATATTTTCATATGGAAGAAACAAAATACGTAAATAAGTTGTATTTTATGAGATATTTGAGTTTTAGTGAAACAGAGTTAGAGCAATTTCTGACTCCCCTATTCTGACTTTATAAATTCACTACAAATTGTAAAAAAATAATTATGAGTCATACTATATATTTATAGATTATTTATTGACTCTAATTTTAATAGAAACAAATGGTATAGTTATCTAAGTTCGGTACAGAGAGAAAAGTGATTCATAGTGAATAGAGGTCAGAGCAGTCGAACACTGGAATAGGGGAAACTTTAACTAATAAAGTGTACTAATTGGCCCAACCAAAAAATCTAGAAAAACATTAGTAGATAGATATATGAGCTTAGTTTCAGGGAAAATTTACGGATTTTAATTTCAAGTTTTTTAACTCAAGATATGATTTTTTTTAGCGACTGTGACGCAGATGGGCAGTTTATTACGAAAGGTGAAATAAATTGTTTGAAATTGTTTAAGTGATAATTTAAGTTTGTTAACATCTCGTGCTCGACTCCGGCGACGGTCTCGGGTAAGGGAGTGTTATAGTGAGCCTACTGTGGTAAGAATACCTAGACCCTAATTTGATGAAATGACTGTTATACCCCTATGAGTTAAATGACTGATATACCGCTATGTGATGTATGGCTGGTTGAGCATGCCATTTTTACTATAAATACATTTATATTATGTTGCATTACATGGGGTGGGATATATGATATTGGAAGAAGTGTACTGAAAGGCTAGAATCTAGTTATTGGCAGCTCTGCTGCAAATACTGTTTTAGTGCCGCAATTGGTGCTATATTTTGGATTGTAGGGATGGGTGGGTCAATTTTATCCCCACATGGAGTGTAGGGCTGGACGGAGTGGAGTGTAGAGGATGGATGGGTAGGATTTTATGACTGCATTTCTGTTACTATTACTGATATGGGCTAATACCCACACTGAAACTGTTACTGTATGGGGCTAAGGCCCTAACTGATATTGAACTGCTACTAAAACGGGCTTAGGCCTAGACTGTATCTGCTTACTTTACGATTGTTTGGTGATAAAGGATTACACACTGAGTTTTCATAAACTCACCCTTCTACTTTCTTGTGCAGGTAATCCTTAAACGGATCGGTGCTGCAAGGGACTCGATGGGGGCCACATGTGTAGCACCCCAAACCCGACCCAGACGTTATGGCCGAATCCGACATGCCACATTGAAATTAAAAACCCATGTTTCCTTTTTAGTGTTCAAAAAGACGACTTTTGTTAAGCTAACCAAGTGAATGGAAGCTAGGCACCAGGTAGGTATCCATAACAGAGGAGGTGAGCCATGAAGGCTGCTTAAGTACCAAGCTCTTTGATTGGATTCAATCCTAGACATGCCCACATCCATTGCCACACTTGGTTATAACAGATTGAAACTTCTTTGAGTGGTTATCTTTGATAAATCGAATATTCGTGACGTCGTGTTATTTTAAAAACAAGTATCGTTTTAAAATCGCGCCCTAAGTCTAGCCCATTTGAATTATTATCCACCAGAATAAAGTTATTAAAAATAATATAATCCCAGAAAATAAAAGAAGAAAATAAAGTTAAAATGGCCTTATTACAACCCAAAAATTAAATAGTAATTAAAAATAGCTTAAAAAAACCAGTCTCTTTTTCAAACCCAAAAGCGTTCACCATGGCCACTCTAAATCCCCTCCGGCTCCAAGACACTCACATCAAGGCCCACCTGCAAGGTTAAAGAAGGGGTGAGTTTGGAAACTCAGTGTGTAAGGAAAACCCATTCAAAGCCCAAGTCAGCTCAAGCCCATCGGGCCTAAGCCCATTCAGATAACAGTGATACTGGGCCAGGGCCCTTTTCAGATTATATTAAACTGGGCCTTAGCCCCTTATTCAGATAACAGTATGGCCCATAGGCCCATTTCAAAATACATGCAACATCAATAAACATATGCAAGCCCATTTGGAGAGTCTACTCAACCCACCAACCGCTACACTCCACCCGTACCAGCCCTACACTCCATGTGGGGAATAGCTCAACCCACCCAGCCCTACACTCCACAGTTCCAGCCTTGCTGCTCAGTTAACAGTAAATTGAGGTAAAGCCTCCAGTACGTGGACAAGCCACTTCCAGTACTTCCTCCATCAATATCCCAATCTCATGCATCAGATAATAACAACATGGCATGCAGTAAATAACAACTGTCCAACATGCAATTAGGTCAATTTACTCCCAGGGGTATTTCGGTACTTTATCTCCTAGGGCTAAAACTGTAAATTTTTCACTTTTTAAAGGTATTTCAGTAATTTATCTATTTTAGGGTTTTTCATGCATATTCCTACCTTTCACGTACTAACAGAATCACTTACCGAGGGTTCTTACCGAATTGGGCCCGTTGGCCCTTTATTCCAATTTTGGCCCAATAAGCCCAAAAATATTGAGGGCACAATAATCATGCACTTTGCAGTCCAAATTTTGCAGCTTACCAAAAACATTAATCGATTTACCTCACGAGCATTCGCACATTCGCAAATCTAAAAAATACTGATTTTTCGACATTTCGGCTTTTCAGCTTTTACCGATCTAGACTAAGAAAGGGTGTCAGTTACACACCTGTTTTATGATGATTCGTTGACGAGATCCATGCTCGAACTACCTATAATTATATTACTACCACGTTAATCTACTACCGAAACGAACTACATAATATCTCCTTACCTTATTCGGCCATAACACCTTAGGCACTAGTAATCCTACCTTTGCTGAAGTTTGCGACTAGACTTAGATCCCGTTGCTCCACTTGTCTAAGCCCTTGATCAGCAGCCTCTAAATCACATTATTATCAAGACAAAATAGTTATCAAAACCCCTTAGGGCTACAAGTCCAAGTCGATAGCCTCCCTAACCTTTAGGGGTTTCGACTTTTCTAAAATACGAAATAAAGACTAGATTGAAAAAACTTACCACCGATTCCTTCGGTCAATGGTCCCAATTAATTTCTACTCAATTCTGATGTCGATCTAAGCCCTCAAATGATAACAAAAGTCGAGCCTTCAGTGATCTCACTATTCGGCCAAGTCCCTAATAGAGTGGGGTTTTCGGGTTGTGTTGAAGCTGTGTAAAGAAAGATGAAATAGGAGGGTTTTGCTATGGTCCTGTCGACAGAACCTTGAGGTTTAGAGAACTATAGAATCAGTCAAGAATGATGGAAAAGATAATAAAATCGGCTAGGAGAAATCGGCACAGAAAAAAGTATAGTTTTCGGGATTTCAGCTTTTTATGGCAATGGCTATGAAGGTTTTAGAAACGTCTGAAGAAAAAGATGGAGATGCATAGGTGGTTAAAGAGATTCAGCTATGGAGGAAAAGAAGAAAAAGAAAATTTTTAAGAGAAAAGGAGAAAAGAAAGAAGAGGAGAATGGTCAGCAAACGGCACAACTTTCCCCCTCATGCCGAATTTATACTGGCACTTAACCTAGCCGAATTTTCCCATGCCAGAGGTCCTTGGCCGGCCAACTCATGCTCCTTGATCAGCTCCTAAATCTTCTCCTTTATCAGCTCCTAAATCCTCTCCCTTATCAGCTCCTAAATCCTTTCCCTTATCAGCTCCTAAATCTTCTCTTGACAGCCTTTCACTTTAGTTCCACTGCTTACCTTTTCTGTACATAAAAATTAATATCACCAATTTGCTTACCTTGTAACTCGAACCTTTGCCCTCCTTGGTCATCCACAAGCCACCTCTCTCCCAAGTGACGCCACAAGCCAACTTACCATGGGATTTCTTGTGTTTTATTTTACCCAGTTAATACCTTAAAGCCCAGCTAACCAGAACCTTTTCTTCTATAGAATTAAAATTAACTAAAATTACCGGATTTTAACTTAAACTTGGGCCTTCTAGAGACCCACTAACCTGATTAAATCTATGCCAAGCAGACAGAACACCAAAATTTAAACTTTTCCAACACTCACAGAATTCCCGAAAATTGGAGCGTTACAACATGATTGCTTTTTCTACTATTTTAAATTTCCATTCTTTAAGCTTTTTAATTTGGGTTTCCGTTTTGTAATAAGGCCTCTAAAAGTTTTTCTTGGTTGGGAGTTTATTTATTTTAAATCATATCTGTTAGCAATAGGCCGCTGTTTTACTCAAAAAAAATGCATGCTTTCAAAACACCATGTTATCGTAATAAATTTAAACAAACTTTGTTTTAAGAGTTCAGTTATAAATTAATATGAGTATGTTTTATTAACGAACGAAAAACGATAAATTTTCACAAAGATCACAACGAGGTTTTCATATAGAATGGATTTTTTTCAACGGAACTACGTTCTTCAAAATTCTCTTCAGTGTGGCATGCCAGATTCGGCCGTAACGTCTAGGCCAGGTTTGGGGTGTTACATGATAACTTTATTATATGTTTTATTATAATAACATGTTTATTATTTTACATATTTAACCTTTAAATTAAAATTCTTAAACCATTATAAGCCATGGTTATATTCGTCCATCACTTTAACAATGGTTATATTGCATAATAAATACCTTAAATTAAAAAGACAACAACAATTCAGCCCTTTTACAGTTAACCATCAAATTTTTATTTTACGCGATTAAGCCCTTTTTATTAATTTGACACTCAAACTACAAAATTAAAACAGGAAAATTTCACAGATATAAATTCACACATAATAAACACAAAAAATAAATTTAAAATATTTTTTTGTCTCAAATTCATGGTCTCGAAACCACTGTTCCGAATAGGGTTTAAATCGGGTTGTTACATCGGATACATGGATCCCCAATACACCAAACATAGACTTTTTAAGCCAAACATGTCCCAAAAGTGTAGCATAAATCTAACACTCTCCTTATTTCCATTCGCATGTCCTGTTCAATGAAGTTTAGCTCACATTCTCTTATCCCTCCAACATGCCCCAGGGCCTCAATGCCCAAAAATCACTGTACATATAGGTGAGTACTCACAATCCTATGGCATGCCAACTATACCCAACAGTTTCAAGATTACAAGGCCAAAATATTTGAAAACAATCACATAAGACTTATTGACTATCTATGCACTATCACTGCATGTTAGCATCTTTTGCAAAACACTATCACTTTCATATAACATATCATGTATACATTTGTACCTTTCACAACAGTTACCATATCCACATATCACACATTTGTGCTTCTCATCACCATGTACAATTTCATAATCATATAAGCATATAACCAAACAGCAAATATAGATGCAAAAAAAATTACACTCGAAATTTAGAGTAGGGATTTAGGCTACTACTAAATTCCCAAAAACTTACACATGACTCGTCAAGAAGTCGAAAGCTCAAACTAGCTCTTCCTTTAACTTGTAGAAGGCTCTAATGAATCTAAGGCTTTACACACAGTAATCATACAAAATTCATAATTAGACAGCAGCCAAGGGCTCACTTAAACCAACTAAAAACATCAACCTATTCTAAGTACCCATGCTACCAAAATTTAACATAACAAACTTAGAATGATCATAACTTAGCCTACGCTTAACCTTTTCGCCTAAAATGAATTTCGTTCACCTAATTTGTCATCTATGCCTAATCATTAACCCTTAAACCTCTAAAAACTACCTAATTCATTTTTATCAAAATTTTTTGACATCTTTTTGGCAATTTTCACAAAATTCATTAAAACGTAAGAAATCATTAATGAAACTTCAAGCTAAGTTTATAAACTTTCTAATCATGACAAAAAGATTTGAAAAACACTTCGAAAACATGTGTTTACTCAATATCTCGAAATCCACCATTAATATCCAAATTTGTGGGTTTTATTAAAACTTTGCAGTTCAATGGCTAATATTTCAATTTTAAGGACAAGATATCATGAGAAACTCATAAGAATTTGAAACATTACCTTTGATGGAAGATTAAACAAATTTTGATGCAAATCTAAAAAACCCACATTCGGAGAAGATGATGAAATCTATAGAGTTTTGGGTGTTTTTAAAGTGATTCTATGAGTGTTTAAGGCTTAGGTGTTGAGAAAATCAAAAGCTTATAGTTTAGAAATCAAAATTGAGTCGTTTAGTGTTGGGAGAATAAGGGACGACAACAAGAGAGGGGAGAGGATGAAACGAACGTGAATATGCTATTGGGGGAAATAAATAGGCTAAAATTTTAATATCTAGTCTATTTGCCTCTTAAAAACCCCCAGTTTATGCCCCTTTTACAAATCAGTCCCTTGGCCCAAATTGAAAGACTTTTAAAACATATTTGAAAAAAATTGATTTAACAGCTAAGATGCCATAGTCGAATATAATTCTGACTTACCGTGCTACTAAATTTTGAGCACTCTAATGCTAAAATTCCTAAAAATGCCTTAAAACTCCTAGGCACTATTTTGGGGTGTTACAATTCTCCCGCTCTAAAAACAATTTCATCCACGAAATTACCTGAACTAAACAAATAAAGATATTGCTGACTCATTGTCTCCTCAGCTTCCCAAGTAGCCTTTTCAGTCTTGTGGTTGTGCCACAAAACCTTAACCAACGAAACTCTTTTATTATCCCAAACCTTGTCTTCACAATCTAGAATTTTAATTTGTTCTTCTTCATAAATAAGGTCATCTTGGACTTCAATTTTCTCAACTCGAACTATATGCGATGGATCTGAATGATACTTCCTTAACATCGACACATGAAAACATCATGAATTCACTCAAGTTATGGTAGCAACTTAAGACGATAAGCTATCGAACCAACCCTCTCAACAAGTTCATAAGGCCTAATACATCTTGGACTTAACTTACCCTTTCTTCCAAACCTCAAAACTTTCTTCCAAGGTGACACTTTCAAGAACACCTTATCACAAACTTGAAACTCGATATCTCTTCGTTCCAAATCTACATTAGGCGCTGTTTTCAAATGATCACAAATCAACTTTACCTTCTCTTGAGTCTCATGAACTAAATTTGATCTAACAACTCGCTTCTCATATAATTGTTTCCAACATAAAAGAGTTCTACACTTCCTACTATACAATGCTTCAAAACGTGCCATACAAATACTTGCTTGAAAACTATTGTTGTAAGCGAACTTTGCCAAAGGCAAATATTGCTTCCAACTACCACTGAACTCAATAACATAGTTTCACAACATATTTTCAAAGACTTGTATTACCCTCTCAAACTGACCATTTGTTTGAGGATGATAAGTTGTACTAAAACTAAGCTTCAATCCCAAAGCTTCTTGCAAACTCTTCCAAAATCTCGAAGTAAACCCAGATCTCTACCTAAAATAATTTAAACTAGAACCCTGTGAAGACAAACAATCTTAGCAGTATATAACTATGCTAACTTCTACAAAGAATAATTAGTGCGTATAGCTAAGAGATGTGCACTCTTCAAAAATCGATCCACTACAACCCAATCTGAATCCTTTTTTGATGGAGTTAAAGGCAAACCAAAAACAAAATCCATAGTGATTCTTTCCCACTTCCATTCAGGAATTGCAATCAGTTTCAACAAACCCAAAGGAAACTGATGTTTAACTTTCACCTTTTGACAAACCAAACATCGAGTCACAAAATCTGTAACATCACTTTCCAACCTAGGCCACCAATAAGCTTCTCTAAGATCATAATACATCTTACCACTACCGACATGCATAACATAAAGGCTACTATGCGCCTCAATAAGAATCATTGGCCTTAAATCTACATCATCCAACACACATAACCTACCTCAAAAGTTCAAGATACCATCACTATCAACATCGAAATCATACCTTGCTCAACCTGTTGAATACTATTTAACAAATCCCCATCTAAATATTGCTTCTCCTTAATTTGTTGTGACAAAGTTGACCTCATTTGAAGTTCAACTAACAATCCACCATCACTACCTAAACTTAAACATGCAAACATAGCTTTCAATTTCGACATCGGCTTCTTACTCAAATCATCAACAACTACATTCACTTTGCCAAGATGATACTTTATCACACAATCATAATCCTTTAAAAGCTCAATATAATGCCTTTTCCTTAAATTCAACTCCTTTTGGGTAAGGAAGTACTTAAGGCTCTTATGATATGTATAGATAACACACTTCTCTCCATACAAGTAGTGGCGCCAAATCTTAAGTGCAAAAACCACAACAACTAACTCCAAATCATGAGTGGGATAATTACATTCATGTTTTTTCAATTACCTCAAAGAATAAGCCACAACTTTACCTTCTTACATTAGCACATAACCGAGTCCTATATAAGAAGCATCACTATAAACTGCATAATGTTTCCTAGGCTCTGGTTAAATTAACACTAGCGCCTTAGTCAAAACATCCTTGAGTTGCTCAAAACTTTTTTGCCTTGCATCAGCCCATTCAAACACCACATCTTTCTAAAGCAATTTTGTTAAGGTGTTGCAATAAGGGACAACCCTTCTACAAATCTACGATAATAGCTAGCCAAACCCAATAAATTCCTAACTTCAGTAACATTCCTAAGCAGCTTCCATTGTAGAATCACTCCATCTTCTTTGGATCCACACAAATCCCTTCTGCCAATACAACATGTCTTAAAAATGTGACTTCCCTAAGCAAAAATTCACACTTAACTTTGCTTATCTCGTAGAATCTACATGTAACAGAGCAGTTTAAACCCTAGTCAGAATAGTGGATTTGGGACTTCAAATTCAAGGTAAAAAAATATTTAAATATTATTTTTCATGTTTACAGTATTTTTTTAAGCATGTGTGAAAGTTTCATGTGAAAGATCATTTCTATGCTTAATTTTGAAAAATGGCTTAATTGCGTAAAATGTGAAATTGACCTTCTATTTGAATAAGTGTTAAATTGCTATATCTTTACATATGTGAGGTTCTTATGTTGTAAATGGACCATTGAATTCATGAATAAACATAGATGGACATGGGATACTGGAATTTTAATGTTATTAATCAAGGTTCACTACAGCAAAACAGATTTTTAGCTGCAATTTTTTGTGGCGTTTATGTGAAAAAAACGCCACTAAAAGTCATCACTTTTAGCAGCGTTTGAACGGAAAATGCCGCTAAAAGTAGATACCTTTAGCGGCGCTTTACCATAAACGCGGCTAATAGTATAGACCTTTAGCGGCGCTTAGCAAACAAACGCCGCTAAAATCACATACCTTTAGCGGCGCTTACCCAAAAAACGTCGCTAAAATCACATACCTTTAGCGGCGCTTACCCAAAAAACGCCGCTAAAGGTGCAGACCTTTAGCGGCGTTTTATCCACAAACGCCACTAAAGGTGTAGACCTTTAGCGGCGTTTTCGGGGAAAGCGCCGCTAAAAGTGCGGACCTTTAGCGGCGTTTGTTTGCAAAGCGCCGCTAAAAGTATAGACCTTTAGCGGAGCTTTAGCCCAAAAAAACCGCTAAATTTACAGACCTATAGCGGCGCTTACACCAAAAACGCCGCCAAAAATACAGACCTTTTAGCGGTGCTTTATCCACAAATGCCGCCAAAAGTAGAGTCCTTTAGCGGCGCTTTCCCCACAAACGCCGCTAAATTTACAGATTGAAATCGTTGCGTTTTAACCAATATCGAACCCTCCTGCATTAGAAATTCAACCAATAACAGCAAATATGACATACAAATCCAACCAATAACATTAAACCTAAATAATACTTTAAATTCAATGAAAGATATATGATTTACATTAATAAATGAAGTATAACTAAGTATATTGTTACAATAATATTCAATGTAAAAATGTTAAAAATATCGTTAGAACAATCAAATTAATATCTAAGAAGGCGGCTGCTGCGATTGCTGAAACATCTTCATCATTTGTTGAAGCTGTAGCTGCAGCTCATCATACTTTTTGCTCTGCTCTGCCTCTCTCGCTGCTGTCGCTGCCTCCCTCGCTGCTGCCGCTGCCTTCCTCTCAGCTGCATCGGCTAGAAGTTGTTGCTGGAGTTCTTCATATTTTCTTTGAACCTCTGCAATTTGCTCAACTGTGCTCGCTTGCATCTGAGCTAGCTGATCTCTTAACCTCTGAACTTCAGCTTGAGCTTGACTTCCGGAAGGCATGTATTGCTGGGAGCTGGATCCAAAATATTGGGTCGGGGTAACACCAGATCCTTGAAATCGAACCCGACCATACCTCTCAGGACCCAAAACTTCATTAATAATTCTGTTATCAATGTCCTCATGATTAATAGAACTATCAGTTGAAGCAGTCGCTTCGTACTCCGCGCTCTTTTCCTTTAGTCTCTCCTAAAAAATAAATGAAAGAGTTAGAAACGAAATATATAATGAAAAAAATAGAAAATAACATAACATTATTTAAAAAAGAATGCAACATAATTTAGAACAAATCAAATTTTATTCAGTTAATATACCATAATTTCTCCGGCTTCGGATGTCATTGGGGATCCATCTTTCTTCCTATGCGTAATGTCAAAAAGCTGAAGGCGTCCAACTTTTTGACCAGACGAGACTTCCTACAATATAGTAATAAAAATATTATTTAGTAGTAGAGACTCATCGTAAATTGATAAAATTAATAAATTTATAATTCCTCGGCCTCAGCTACGCGAGCAAAACTTCTCGACCCTGCCGTGTGTGTGAATTTTTGTTTCTGTCTACTACTTGTTCCAACACGCTCACGGTCCTACATTGAGTAATTATTATTATGTATATAGTAAATACTAGAAACCAAACAATTTAGAAGAGTTTGAAAGTACGTAATACCTCTCCTTTTTTTGAATTCCAAAATCTAACTGTATCTTCCCACTGGTACCTCAGCATTCCCGGCGGAACATTGCACAATTTTTTCTCGAGACTTATGCCTTTCTTAAAATATTTTTTTAAAGTACTTTTATTATCTCTCCATTTTTTGCCCAAGGTCTTCTTGATATAGTCATCAGAGACCTCTAAAATAAATCTCTCCTAAAAAAACACAAGGTTAAAAAGTAAATAAAAATTAAACTTAAACCAAAGTATTATAGATTAATTTCACATTTTCTTACCTTAATATTGTCGAGAGCTTGATTTTTGTTGCTGTCAGGCATGTGATGCCATGATTCGTAGTTGATGGGCAACATATTTGAATTTCGTGCAAGAATGCCCAAATAGCCAGCTAAAACTTGAGCTTCAGTTCCGACAGGCTAACCATGATTATTTCTACGAACTTTGACACGCTCGGTAGGAGCTAAGTCGTACAAATCTGTAAGTAGCGTACGACCTCGACCTCTGCGCGTCCCGGCACTCTCAACTAAAAAATGACATATTATTATATTAAAAATAAAAAATAAATTAATAATGAAAGCGAACACGCATGTAAAACAAACTAAACATTACCCTGAACTTTTGCAGTATCGTGAATTGTCTCTGGTACACTTGAAGATCCAACAACTGTTTGTTGTTCACTATTGCCTTCTTCTGAATTTGGATTATTCTGAACAATATTTAAATGTCGTAACTTTCTTGCACGCATTTTTCCTGCAATAAACATAAAACGGTGTAAATTTTAATAACAAATTAGAACAACAACAGTACACATAAAATAGTTAAATTATATAACATGAGCAAGATTAAAATAATAACATTACATATAAGTAAAAAAATTGTAAATTCTTACTACATTATAATTCGTAAATATCTTCATCCACATCCCGACGAACCCATTGAAAATGCGTACTAGTACTAGGGATATTTTCATTTAAGTTTTGTTGTGGAAAAGGCAAAGTTTCTGATCTTTCAATGATATCATCTATACTTTCATTGCCCATGTCAAACAAGTCTCTAGGGCTGTTTCGAAGTACAACGTACCAACCCTCATCAATTGGATCTTTCGAGTAAAAAACTTGTTTCACTTGAGAAGAAAATACGTATGGCTCGTCTATTAATTGTTCTCCGGTGTGAATCAATCGAGAGAAATTCACCATTGTAAACCCAAATTGATCGTTTTTAATACCACGAGCAATATTCACATTAGCCCAATCACCTCGAAATAAGACAACTTTCCATTTTCCATAGTAATCCAATTCAATAATGTCCGTAAAAAGTCCGTAAAAATCCACATTTCCCTCGACAGGATTACTGTCCGTAGCACTAGCATAACTCGTAATAGAAGAATTAGCAACTAGTCCGCAATTTTGGGTTCGCCTCAATCTCTCCCGATATTTGGTATGAAATCTGAATCCATTGATGATGAAGCCACTGTATCTTTTCACTAATCGATTCGGACCCTAGGAAAGCCATTTAACTTCGTCACTAACGGCCTTCCCACTCCAAACCTATTGAATCAAAATATGATTTGAGTAGTAATTATAAATGTTACGAGAAAACTTTATGATTTGAATCGGAATATGATTTGAGTAATAATAAAAGAACACGTTGCATACCGTTTGGCTTAACCATTCATGAAAAGATTCAGTGAATAACTTATTAATCTCTCGATGTGGTAATCTTCGTGAGCGTGAACGAGATCTCAATATTTGTTTGTACTCACTATGTTGAAAACAGGTTTAGTTGGTTAGAAAATAAATAAATCAAGAAGATGAATATTTATCATATGTGTCATATTCTAGAAATTACTTGCATAATGGTTGAATTGCATCGTGGTGGAAAAGAACATATCTATGTGCTTGTATCCAAAATCAGTCATCTAATTCCGCAACTTCAACTTTGCCGATTGGTTCTCCATAACTTTGAAATAAATAAGTTTCGGCCAAGTTAGGATCATTGAGCCCAGCATTTCTATTTGGTCTATTCAATCTTGTTTCAACATCTTCTAAATATCTAGAACAGAATGTCATACATTCCTCTGCCAAGTAGCCTTCAGCAATTGATCCTTCCGGATAACACTTATTACGACAATAAGACTTCAATTTGCTCAGGAACCTAAACACGATATACTACATTATCAAAGGTTGTAACTATATGTATAGAGTTGAATGAATGAAAGAGCTTGAAATAAATTAGCACCTTTCTATGGGATACATCCAACGATAGAACACCGGTCCACCAATTATTGCTTCACGAGGGAGATGAATTACCAGGTGCACCATAATAGTGAAGAAGGAAGGTGGAAAGATCTTCTCCAAATTGCATAATGTCAAAACGGCTCGATTTTGTATTTTTTCAAGTTCTTCAACATTCAGAACTTTGCCACAAATTGCTTTCATTATATTCGACAATTCAATTATACAGGACGTTACCTTCTTTGACATACAACACCGTAAAGCAACTGGAAGTAGATCTTGCATCAAGATGTGATAGTCATGTGATTTTAATGAATACAGTCTTCGATCTTTCTTTCTCTTCCTTCGACATTGAAAAAATTGGAGCAGGCAACCGATATCTTCCATTCGGAAGTACTTGGGGATGAAGATCACGTCGAATTCCCATGTCAACTAAATCAAGTCGACTCTGAAGATTATCTTTGGATTTACCATCGACGTTCAAAATTGTCGTGATGATGTTCTCGCAGACATTCTTCTCAATATGCATCACATCAAGATTGTGACGTAATATGTGATGCTCCCAATAAGGCAACTCAAAAGAAATACTTCTTTTCTTCCACAAGTCCGCCTTATTAGGGTCATCCTCCAAATCAGATTCATCATCAGATTCATCCCTCGGTCGACTATTTGTTTGCCTGTTGGATGGTTGATTGAGCTTTCCGTAACTGAAATCAATATCTTTTAACATGAACAATATTTCAGATCCAACGGTCTGCTCATGAGCTTTTCTGGACTCTTCAGTACCGTCAAATAAAGCCCTCTGAAATCTAAATCTATGATCTGCATCTAACCACCGTCGATGCCCCATATAGCAAAACTTCTTCCCATTATACAACCACTGTGAACACGTTTGTGCAGCACAACAAGGACAAGCATAACGTCCTCTAGTACTCCAACCAGATAAATTCGCATATGCGGGAAAATCATTAATTGTCCACATCAAAGCAGCACGTAAGTAAAAGTTCTCCTTTCTAACAACATCATACGTCTCAACGCCCGCCCATAATTGTTTTAACTCATCAATAAGTGGCTGCAAATATATGTCAACATCATTTCCGGGACCTTTCTCTCCGGGGATAATCATAGATAAAATCAAAGAAGATTGTTTCATGCAGAGCCATGGAAGCAAATTATAAGGAACAAGCACCACAGGCCAAGTACTGTATGAGGTGCTCATGATCTTAAAAGGATTAAATCCGTCCAATGCTAGGCCGAGCCTCACACTCCGAGGATCTCTTGCAAAGCTTGGAAACTTATTGTTAAATGATTTCCGTGCTAAAGAATCTGCAAGATGCCTTAGTAATCCATCATCCGTTTGTTGATCATGATGCCACGTCATAAACTCAGCTGTCTTTGACGACATGAATAGCCTTTGAAGCCTTTGAATTAGCGGAAAATATCGCAAAATCTTGCTCGGCTTCCTTCTTGATTGTGGCTCAAATTCATCCTCATTAACATCTTCTGCATCTGCATTCATCCAACGAGATTTACCGTAAACATGACAAGACTGTTGATTTCTCCGATCACCCCAATACAACATGCAGTCATTTGGGCAACTATGAATTTTGTTGTAACCAAGGCCCAAATATTTATCACACTATCAGAAGCCTGCAAAAAAAGTATCAATTAAATCCAAAGTGAAATTTATATTAATGTTCTCTAAACCAACAACACCTAGCATAAAAAATATATATCAACAAAGCAGATGCATACGCAAAAATTTAATAGTAGAAATGAAGATGTGAAAAGCAAAGCCTAAGCTGAAGCTTTAATATTGTAAAAACACGAAGAATCACAAGTAAACCAATGTTTGGATCAGGTGAACTCCTTTTCTAATTTTATGGGCCTATTAATCGAACACAAACTCAAAATGTATACATAGATCAATCTACCATTACACTAATATAAATATTCAATAGTCAACGAGCTCGATAAAACATTTTTCAACTCTTTTAGCGGCTTTTTTAAGATTCATCGTACGTGGTGTTGTTACACCTGGGGAGGATCCGTTATATCTTACAGTGAGATATAAGGCAACCCGTGAGGTTTCCAGCCTATATACTTTGAATCTTGTTTTTTATACAAATACCTTTAAAAATATTAAGTACTAAAATCAAACATTTTTAATATAAAAAAATAATAATTTGAATATAATAATATCAAAAAAGAATCGTAGTTTAAATTTTATAAGTAAATTACAAATAAATTAAAGTTATATAAATATTCAATAGTAAATGTTGATAGAACTTTTTTCAGGTCATTTTGAATTTTTTAATCCGTTGACCATACATGGCGTTATTACACGTGATATGGACAAGAAAGCTACATTGTAATAAAATGTAATTGAAAAAGAACATGGCAAACTGCCAAACATGGAAAATTTAAAGGAAAATCAACAATTAAATCGATACAAAATCGAAGCCCCAAAAGATTAATTTTCCGAAAATCATCATGATAAAAATATTATTCATCATAATTATGAACTAAAACGTACCTTAATAATATCAAAAAATATTAATGCAGGAGGAGCAGACCTTTCAAAGAAAGAAAGGAAGTAGACCTTTCTTACCTCAAACAATGTGGATTGAAGCTAAGCTTTAGTTGAACCAATACTTGCAGGAGAAGCAGGAAGCAATAACTGATTAAATGGGAAACGTCCAACAGTGCGTCAAGTGCATAGGTCAAAAAACCCCGTTAGTTAAAGCTCAAGAATTTCTGATGTTTCATATATCAAAGAAGATGAAAACATTAAAATAATTATAGGAAAATATATTTTTAATTCATAGGAATATTAGCAGTACTAAAATATTTTGAAATCAAGTTAATTTTTAAGTAGCAAAATAGTGCAACTATGAAATTAAAAATAGATAATAGATTCGACCTTGTAAATTCTGGACAAGATTAGCTAGTTTCCTCCTTCACTTCGTTATGACTAACACGAACAAGCAGAAATTCAAAGTGATCTATCCGTTTTTTTTCATACTATCAGAAGCCTGCATAAAAAGTATCAATTAAATCCAAAGTGAAATTTATATTAATGTTCTCTAAACCAACAACACCTAGCATAAAAAATATATATCAACAAAGCAGATGCGTACGCAAAAATTTAATAGTAGAAATGAAGATGTGAAAAGCAAAGCCTAAGCTGAAGCTTTAATATTGTAAAAGCACGAAGAATCACAAGTAAACCAATGTTTGGATCAGGTGAACTCCTTTTCTAATTTTGTGGGCCTATTAATCGAACACAAACTCAAAATGGATACATAAATCAATCTACCATTACACTAATATAAATATTCAATAGTCAACGAGCTCGATAGAACATTTTTCAACTCTTTTAGCGGCTTTTTTAAGATTCATCGTACCTGGCGTTGTTACACCTGGGGAGGATCGGTTATATCTTACAGTGAGATATAAGGCAACCCATGAGGTTTCCAGCCTATATACTTTGAATCTTGTTTTTTATACAAATACCTTTAAAAATATTAAGTACTAAAATCAAACATTATTAATATAAAAAAATAATAATTTGAATATAATAATATCAAAAAAGAATCGTAGTTTAAATTTTATAAGTAAATTACAAATAAATTAAGGTTATATAAATATTCAATAGTAAATGTTGATAGAACTTTTTTAAGCTCATTTTGAATTTTTTAATCCGTTGACCATATATGGCGTTATTACATGTGATATGGACAAGCAAGCTACATTGTAATAAAATGTAATTGAAAAAGAACATGGCAAACTGCCAAACATGGAAAATTTAAAGGAAAATCAACAATTAAATCGATACAAAATCGAAGCCCCAAAAGATTAATTTTCCGAAAATCATCATGATAAAAATATTATTCATCATAATTATGAACTAAAACGTACCTTAATAATATCAAAAAATATTAATGCAGGAGGAGCAGACCTTTCAAAGAAAGAAAGGAAGTAGACCTTTCTTACCTAAAACAATGTGGATTGAAGCTAAGCTTTAGTTGCACCAATACTTGCAGGAGGAGCAGGAAGCAATAACTGATTAAATGGGAAACTTCTAACAGTGCGTCAAGTGCATATGTCAAAAAACCCCGTTAGTTAAAGCTCAAGAATTTCCGATGTTTCATATATCAAAGAAGATGAAAACATTACAATAATTATAAGAATATATATTTTTAATTCATAGGAATATTAGCAGTACTAAAATATTTTGAAATCAAGTTAATTTTTAAGTAGCAAAATAGTGCAACTATGAAATTAAAAATAGATAATAGATTCGACCTTGCAAATTTTGGACAAGATTAGCTAGTTTCCTCCTTCACTTCGTTATGACAACACGAACAAGCAGAAATTCCAAGTGATCTATCCGTTCATACTATCAGAAGCCTGCATAAAAAGTATCAATTAAATCCAAAGTGAAATTTATATTAATGTTCTCTAAACCAACAACACCTAGCATAAAAAATATATATCAACAAAGCAGATGCATACGCAAAAATTTAATAGTAGAAATGAAGATGTGAAAAGCAAAGCCTAAGCTGAAGCTTTAATATTGTAAAAACACGAAGAATCACAAGTAAACCAATGTTTGGATCAGGTGAACTCCTTTTCTGATTTTGTGGGCCTATTAATCGAACACAAACTCAAAATGGATACATAGATCAATCTACCATTACACTAATATAAATATTCAATAGTCAACGAGCTCGATAGAACATTTTTCAACTCTTTTAGTGGCTTTTTTAAGATTCATCGTACGTGGCGTTGTTACACCTGGGGAGGATCCGTTATATCTTACAGTGAGATATAAGGCAACCCGTTAGGTTTCCAGCCTATATACTTTGAATCTTGTTTTTTATACAAATACCTTTAAAAATATTAAGTACGAAAATCAAACATTATTAATATAAAAAAATAATAATTTGAATATAATAATATCAAAAAAGAATCGTAGTTTAAATTTTATAAGGAAATTAAAAATAAATTAAGGTTATATAAATATTCAATAGCAAATGTTGATAGAACTTTTTTCAGCTCATTTTGAATTTTTTAATCCGTTGACCATACATGGCGTTCTTACAGGTGATATGGACAAGCAAGCTACATTGTAATAAAATGTAATTGAAAAAGAACATGGCAAACTGCCAAACATGGAAAATTTAAAGGAAAATCAACAATTAAATCGATACAAAATCGAAGCCCCAAAAGATTAATTTTCCGAAAATCATCATGATAAAAATATTATTCATCATAATTATGAACTGAAACGTACCTTAATAATATAAAAAATATTAATGCAGGAGGAGCAGACCTTTCAAAGAAAGAAAGGAAGTAGACCTTTCTTACCTCAAACAATGTGGATTGAAGCTAAGCTTTAGTTGCACCAATACTTGCAGGAGGAGCAGGAAGCAATAACTGATTAAATGGGAAATTTCTAACAGTGCGTCAAGTGCATATGTCAAAAAACCCCGTTAGTTAAAGCTCAAGAATTTCCAATGTTTCATATATCAAAGAAGATGAAAACATTAAAATAATTATAAGAAAATATATTTTTAATTCATAGGAATATTAGCAGTACTAAAATATTTTGAAATCAAGTTAATTTTTAAGTAGCAAAATAGTGCAACTATGAATTTAAAAATAGATAATAGATTCGACCTTGCAAATTCTGGACAAGATTAGCTAGTTTCCTCCTTCACTTCGTTATGACAACACGAACAAGCAGAAATTCCAAGTGATCTATCCGTTCATACTATCAGAAGCCTACATAAAAAGTATCAATTAAATCCAAAGTGAAATTTATATTAATGTTCTCTAAACCAACAACACCTAGCATAAAAAATATATATCAACAAAGCAGATGCATAACAAAAAATTTAATAGTAGAAATGAAGATGTGAAAAGCAAAGCCTAAGCTGAAGCTTTAATATTGTAAAAACACGAAGAATCACAAGTAAACCAATGTTTGGATCAGGTGAACTCCTTTTCTAATTTTGTGGGCCTATTAATCGAACACAAACTCAAAATGGATACATAGATCAATCTACCATTACACTAATATAAATATTCAATAGTCAACGAGCTCGATAGAACATTTTTCAACTCTTTTAGCGGCTTTTTTAAGATTCATCGTACGTGGCGTTGTTACACCTGGGGAGGATCCGTTATATCTTACAGTGAGATATAAGGCAACCCGTTAGGTTTCTAGCCTATATACTTTGAATCT
This sequence comes from Gossypium hirsutum, assembly GCF_007990345.1. Lineage (NCBI taxonomy): Eukaryota > Viridiplantae > Streptophyta > Magnoliopsida > Malvales > Malvaceae > Gossypium > Gossypium hirsutum. Next base: position 68,162,163 of record NC_053433.1, read on the forward strand.
TGTTTTTTATACAAATACCTTTAAAAAATTAAGTACTAAAATCAAAATTATTAATATAAAAAATAATAATTTGAATATAATAATATCAAAAAAGAATCGTAGTTTAAATTTTATAAGTAAATTACAAATAAATTAAGGTTATATAAATATTCAATAGTAAATGTTGATAGAACTTTTTTCAGGTCATTTTGAATTTTTTAATCCGTTGACCATACATGGTGTTATTACAGGTGATATGGACAAGCAAGCTACATTGTAATAAAATGTAATTAAAAAGAACATGGCAAACTGCCAAACATGGAAAATTTAAAGGAAAATCAACAATTAAATCGATACAAAATCGAAGCCCCAAAAGATTAATTTTCCGAAAATCATCATGATAAAAATATTATTCATCATAATTATGAACTAAAACGTACCTTAATAATATCAAAAAATATTAATGCAGGAGGAGCAGACCTTTCAAAGAAAGAAAGGAAGTAGACCTTTCTTACCTCAAACAATGTGGATTGAAGCTAAGCTTTAGTTGCACCAATACTTGCAGGAGGAGCAGGAAGCAATAACTGATTAAATGGGAAACTTCTAACAGTGCGTCAAGTGCATATGTCAAAAAACCCCGTTAGTTAAAGCTCAAGAATTTCCGATGTTTCATATATCAAAGAAGATGAAAACATTAAAATAATTATAAGAAAATATAATTTTAATTCATAGGAATATTAGTAGTACTAAAATATTTTGAAATCAAGTTAATTTTTAAGTAGCAAAATAGTGCAACTATGAAATTAAAAATAGATAATAGATTCGACCTTGCAAATTCTGGACAAGATTAGCTAGTTTCCTCCTTCACTTCGTTATGACAACACGAACAAGCAGAAATTCCAAGTGATCTATCCGTTCATACTATCAGAAGCCTGCATAAAAAGTATCAATTAAATCCAAAGTGAAATTTATATTAATGTTCTCTAAACCAACAACACCTAGCATAAAAAATATATATCAACAAAGCAGATGCATACGCAAAAATTTAATAGTAGAAATGAAGATGTTAAAAGCAAAGCCTAAGCTGAAGCTTTAATATTGTAAAAACACGAAGAATCACAAGTAAACCAATGTTTGGATCAGGTGAACTCCTTTTCTAATTTTGTGGGCCTATTAATCGAACACAAACTCAAAATGGATACATAGATCAATCTACCATTACACTAATATAAATATTCAATAGTCAACGAGCTCGATAGAACATTTTTCAACTCTTTTAGCGGCTTTTTTAAGATTCATCGTACGTGGCGTTATTACACCTGGGGAGGATCCGTTATATCTTACAGTGAGATATAAGGCAACCCGTTAGGTTTCCAGCCTATATACTTTGAATCTTGTTTTTTATACAAATTGTGACAGCCCAAAATTGACCCTAGTCGGAAGTGGTTTCGGGACCACAAAACGAGTCTTATAAATAATTAAAGATTATATTCTGTGTTTATGATGTGCGTAAATGCTTGTGTGATAGTTCCATACTTTAATTTGGTCAGTGTATGTGGAATTTATTAGTAGGGACTTATGTGAGACAATTTGGAAATATGCTAGGCAAGTGTTCAAGTGGCCCATTAATATATGTGGGAAAGTGTTTGTCCTTACATGTCAAATTAGCCAAATTAAAGCATAGTGGCTGGCCATGCTATGGGTGGAAACATGTCACCAACATGTTATGCTAGTGATGTATGCTAAGAAAAATAAAATAAAGAGCATGGTAATTAAACAATGAAAGGAAGGGTGATGAAAAAAAATGGTCTCATCCATACCCCCCTTGTTGCCGTGAGTTGAAGAAAGAAAACAAAAAAAAAATGTGTTCATTCTTGAACACCTTTGGCCGAATAGAGGAAAGAAAGGAAGGGGAAGAGCTTGAGAAAATCGGCTATGGTGGTTTGCTAGACTAAGGTATGTTTGATGTTGTTCTTGAGATGCATGCATGTTTTAGTAGTTGACTTGAGTTCTAAAAACCCATGGTTCAATTTTGTGGATTGATGATGATTTTGTGTTTTGCCATTGATGAGTGCTTGAGCTTTTGATAGTTGTTGATGAAAAGTGAAAGATATGTTAAAGATTAATATGTTTTGTGTTGAAGTTTTTGGTGATTTTGAGTGGTTAGGGCTAAATTTCAAAAATAAATTTTTGAAGGACTCAAAGGTGAAATAAATGAAATGTATGGACTTATATGGGTGCTAGGAAGATTCGGCCCTTAAGGAGTGTGACCAAACTTTGTGTATTTTGTGTTTGTGGAATAAAGACTAAATTGTGAAAGTGCGAAATATTAGGGGTAAAAATGTAATTTACCCATTTATGCGTTATTAGACTAAATTGAATGAGAATATGTTAAAATGAGATTTATTTGAATATGTTAAGATCAAGAAACCAAGGAATTGGATTTAGATCGGGGAAAATCGAAAGTAGTTGAGTAGCCGATCATTTAGTCGACGACATCCGAAGAAAGTTTATAAGCAATTAGATATTAAAATTTCGGAATAAATGTTAGCTATATATGCTGAAATGGAAATATGATAAATGTATATATAGCTGAATGTGATATGTGTGAATTATATGTTAAATTAAGGCTTGGTAAGCTAGCTATTAACGTGAAATGCTAATGTTAGTATTTGATTTGGTAATAATCTGTTTGGGGACAGCAGCAGTAAGGTGATTTTGGAAAATCGCCATAATTTGTAGGAGTTGAATTAGAAGCTGAGTGAATTATGCCATTAAAGCTTGAAGAGTCTATTTTCTTACAAAAGAAACTATAAAAACAAAAGAGTTACCGATCTTGAGATATTTGAAGTATTGTGGGGCTGAGTCAAAATGACTACTAGATTCCCTGTTCTGTTTTTAGAAAATCATTATAAATTGTACAAAAATGATTATAAGATAAAATTTATATGCTTAGACTCCTTAATGAGTCTAGTTTCAAATGAGATCAACTACAACACATTTTGAATTCTGTAAAATGAGAAATTTGATTCGTAGTGAAGAGTGGTCAGAATAGTCAAACAGTGAAACAGGGGAAACTTTAAGAAAAATCTGGTATTGATTGGCCAAGCCTAAAATTCTGAAAATTTTATGGATGGAAGATATACGAGTCTATATTCAGGGAAAATTAGCGGCTAGTGGTTTGGAGTTTTGTAGCTCCAGTTATAAACAATTTAGCGACTACTGCTCAGGAAAACAGCTCGTAGTGAATATGTGATTTGTTGTAAACATTAATGAAAATTTGCCAATGAGTTATTTATTGATTATTATAAAGCTTACTATAATCTATGTGTGTGAAAGTCAAATCAATATATATATTATTCTGAAAGTAATACTTGAATAGTCGATTAATGACTATTTTAAATTTTGTCGAACTTAAGCTCAAGAGCAAAAAGGGAACTAGATCCGATAAAGGCAAAGAAAAGATCACTGAGTAGCCGAGTTGGAACCGTCTTACCCAACACAAGGTAAGTCATTAAGCATGTAGTTGGTATTATTTCAAATGGTCATAATGTTTATGTATTGATGCTGAATGGAATGAATAAATATATATATATGCATGTACGTATGTGATGATGAAATTGTTGAATGAAAAGAAAAGAGGTAAGATGTACTGAGTTGTTGATCTCGGTACTAAACGTGCGGGTATAACCATTTATGACCATGAGATTGGCGCTAAGTGCGCGGATTAAATTGTACAGCACTAAGTGTGCGATTTGACTATGTTGCACTAAGTGTGCGAAATGAATATGATGCACTAAGTGTGCGAATTGACCATGCGGCACTAAGTGTGCGAGTTTGACTATGTAGCACTAAGTGTGCGATTTGATTACGTAGCACTAAGTGTGCGAGTTGATTATATAGCACTGAGTGTGCGGACTCAATATACATTCGTGAATCATTATGGACACTATGTGTGCGACACTATTGAGTCGATCGCGGACAGCGGATCGGGTAAGTGTCTTGAGCACATGGCTAATAGGTGCTATGCTTATACTTGGTGTTGAGCTCGGTAAGTTTGAACCTATGTGACAAATATACTTGAAGTCACGTACATAAAATTTATCGTAGGATGGGTGAAAGGCCGTTTAGTCGTTTGATTGTAACGAAAATAAATTGATTTATGAAATTGCCTCAATGTCCTATTGATGAGTATATGGAATGTGAATGCATGAATTGATATGAAACTGAATCGATAGGTTGGAGGAACTATGGTATGGTTCGGTATGGATGGAGTAAATTGTCTCGTTCCATTTTGTTTCCTCTTGTGATAATGTTATTGATGGATGGTAGTGCATTGCTTATGACTTACTGAGTTATAAACTCACTCGGTGTTTCCTTGTCACCCATTATAGGTTGCTTGGACTCATCTATTTTTGCGGGGTCAGGTCGTCATCGAAGTCATCACACCGGATAGCAAGTTTTGGTACCTTCTTCTTAGTTGGCTTAGAAGAACATTTTGGCATGTATAAGCTATTACGTTGTGTTTGAACTTTGGCATGTAAACTTTAAGCCATGCGAAAATGGCACGAAGGTTCGATTGAGTTGGATCAAGGGTAGGCATGAAATGGACCTAGTTACTTTCGTAACAGATGCTGGCAGCAGCAGTGTCATGAGATTGAAAAATCACTAAAAATAGTAGGAGTGGAATTAATTGATGAATAAATTATGTAATCGAAGCTCGATGAGTCTGTTGTCATGAGGAAGTAACGAAAAGATCATATGGGCAGTATATTAAGAGATAATCAGATTTTTGTGGGACAGGGCCAGAACGGTTTCTGGATTCCCTGCTCCGATTTTGGAAATTCAATATAAATTAACCAGAGATAATTAGGGGTCGTACCATATATGTACAGATTCCTCTCTGAGTCTAGTTTTCAAAGAAACAAACGACATCAGTATTGAAGCTCCGTGCAGGGAGATATCCAGGTCGTAATGGGCAAAGGTCAGTGTAGTCGACCCTGCAACATGGGAGACTTTGACTAATAAACTGTACAAATTGGCCCGACCAAAAATTCTAGAAAAAAGTACATAGATGGGCACATGAGTCTAGTTTCTGGGAAAATCACAAAACTGATTTTCGAGTTACGAAACTCAAGATATGATTTTAAAACGACTAATACACAGATTGGGCAGTGTCTGGAAAATAAATTTTATAAGGGGTTAAAGTCAGTTAACACCTCGTGTTCGACTCCGGTGTCGGTTTCGGGTTCGGTGTTACACAAATACCTTTAAAAATATTAAGTACGAAAATCAAACATTATTAATATAAAAAATAATAATTTGAATATAATAATATCAAAAAAGAATCGTAGTTTAAATTTTATAAGTAAATTACAAATAAATTAAGGTTATATAAATATTCAATAGTAAATGTTGATAGAACTTTTTTCAGCTCATTTTGAATTTTTTAATCCGTTGACCATACATGGCGTTATTACAGGTGATATGGACAAGCAAGCTACATTGTAATAAAATGTAATTGAAAAAGAACATGGCAAACTGCCAAACATGGAAAATTTAAAGGAAAATCAACAATTAAATCGATACAAAATCGAAGCCCCAAAAGATTAATTTACCGAAAATCATTATGATAAAAATATTATTCATCATAATTATAAACTGAAACGTACCTTAATAATATCAAAAAATATTAATGCAGGAGGAGCAGACCTTTCAAAGAAAGAAAGGAAGTAGACCTTTCTTACCTCAAACAATGTGGATTGAAGCTAAGCTTTAGTTGCGCCAATACTTGCAGGAGGAGCAGGAAGCAATAACTGATTAAATGGGAAATTCTAACAGTGCGTCAAGTGCATATGTCAAAAAACCCCGTTAGTTAAAGCTCAAGAATTTCCGATGTTTCATATATCAAAGAAGATGAAAACATTAAAATAATTATAAGAAAATATATTTTTAATTCAAAGGAATATTAGCAGTACTAAAATATTTTGAAATCAAGTTAATTTTTAAGTAGCAAAATAGTGCAACTATGAAATTAAAAATAGATAATAGATTCGACCTTGCAAATTCTGGACAAGATTAGCTAGTTTCCTCCTTCACTTCGTTATGACAACACGAACAAGCAGAAATTCCAAGTGATCTATCCGTTCATACTATCAAAGCCTACATAAAAAGTATCAATTAAATCCAAAGTGAAATTTATATTAATGTTCTCTAAACCAACAACACCTAGCATAAAAAATATATATCAACAAAGCAGATGCATAAGAAAAATTTAATAGTAGAAATGAAGATGTGAAAAGCAAAGCCTAAGCTGAAGCTTTAATATTGTAAAAACACGAAGAATCACAAGTAAACCAATGTTTGGATCAGGTGAACTCCTTTTCTAATTTTGTGGGCCATTAATCGAACACAAACTCAAAATGGATACATAGATCAATCTACCATTACACTAATATAAATATTCAATAGTCAACGAGCTCGATAGAACATTTTTCAACTCTTTTAGCGGCTTTTTTAAGATTCATCGTACGTGGCGTTGTTACACCTGGGGAGGATCCGTTATATCTTACAGTGAGATATAAGGCAACCCGTTAGGTTTCCAGCCTATATACTTTGAATCTTGTTTTTTATACAAATACCTTTAAAAAATTAAGTACTAAAATCAAACATTATTAATATAAAAAAATAATAATTTGAATATAATAATATCAAAAAAGAATCGTAGTTTAAATTTTATAAGTAAATTACAAATAAATTAAGGTTATATAAATATTCAATAGTAAATGTTGATAGAACTTTTTTAGGTCATTTTGAATTTTTTAATCCGTTGACCATACATGGCGTTATTACAGGTGATATGGACAAGCAAGCTACATTGTAATAAAATGTAATTAAAAAGAACATGGCAAACTGCCAAACATGGAAAATTTAAAGGAAAATCAACAATTAAATCGATACAAAATCGAAGCCCCAAAAGATTAATTTTCCGAAAATCATCATGATAAAAATATTATTCATCATAATTATGAACTAAAACGTACCTTAATAATATCAAAAAATATTAATGCAGGAGGAGCAGACCTTTCAAAGAAAGAAAGGAAGTAGACCTTTCTTACCTCAAACAATGTGGATTGAAGCTAAGCTTTAGTTGCACCAATACTTGCAGGAGGAGCAGGAAGCAATAACTGATTAAATGGGAAACTTCTAACAGTGCGTCAAGTGCATATGTCAAAAAACCCCGTTAGTTAAAGCTCAAGAATTTCCGATGTTTCATATATCAAAGAAGATGAAAACATTAAAATAATTATAAGAAAATATATTTTTAATTCATAGGAATATTAGCAGTACTAAAATATTTTGAAATCAAGTTAATTTTTAAGTAGCAAAATAGTGCAACTATGAAATTAAAAATAGATAATAGATTCGACCTTGCAAATTCTGGACAAGATTAGCTAGTTTCCTCCTTCACTTCGTTATGACAACACGAACAAGCAGAAATTCCAAGTGATCTATCCGTTCATACTATCAGAAGCCTGCATAAAAAGTATCAATTAAATCCAAAGTGAAATTTATATTAATGTTCTCTAAACCAACAACACTAGCATAAAAAATATATATCAATAAAGCAGATGCATACGCAAAAATTTAATAGTAGAAATGAAGATGTGAAAAGCAAAGCCTAAGCTGAAGCTTTATATTGTAAAAACACGAAGAATCACAAGTAAACCAATGTTTGGATCAGGTGAACTCCTTTTCTAATTTTGTGGGCCTATTAATCGAACACAAACTCAAAATGGATACATAGATCAATCTACCATTACACTAATATAAATATTCAATAGTCAACGAGCTCGATAGAACACTTTTCAACTCTTTTAGCGGCTTTTTTAAGATTCATCGTACGTGGCGTTGTTACACCTGAGGAGGATCCGTTATATCTTACAGTGAGATATAAGGCAACCCGTTAGGTTTCCAGCCTATATACTTTGAATCTTGTTTTTTATACAAATACCTTTAAAAATATTAAGTACTAAAATCAAACATTATTAATATAAAAAAAGAATAATTTGAATATAATAATATCAAAAAAGAATCTAGTTTAAATTTTATAAGTAAATTACAAATAAATTAAGGTTATATAAATATTCAATAGTAAATGTTGATAGAACTTTTTTCAGGTCATTTTGAATTTTTTAATCCGTTGACCATACATGGCGTTATTACAGGTGATATGGACAAGCAAGCTACATTGTAATAAAATGTAATTGAAAAAGAACATGGCAAACTGCCAAACATGGAAAATTTAAAGGAAAATCAACAATTAAATCGATACAAAATCGAAGCCCCAAAAGATTAATTTTCCGAAAATCATCATGATAAAAATATTATTCATCATAATTATGAACTAAAACGTACCTTAATAATATCAAAAAATATTAATGCAGGAGGAGCAGACCTTTCAAAGAAAGAAAGGAAGTAGACCTTTCTTACCTCAAACAATGTGTATTGAAGCTAAGCTTTAGTTGCACCAATACTTGCAGGAGGAGCAGGAAGCAATAACTGATTAAATGGGAAACTTCTAACAGTGCGTCAAGTGCATATGTCAAAAAACCCCGTTAGTTAAAGCTCAAGAATTTCCGATGTTTCATATATCAAAGAAGATGAAAACATTAAAATAATTATAAGAAAATATATTTTTAATTCATAGGAATATTAGCAGTACTAAAATATTTTGAAATCAAGTTAATTTTTAAGTAGCAAAATAGTGCAACTATGAAATTAAAAATAGATAATAGATTCGACCTTGCAAATTCTGGACAAGATTAGCTAGTTTCCTCCTTCACTTCGTTATGACAACACGAACAAGCAGAAATTCCAAGTGATCTATCCGTTCATACTATCAGAAGCCTGCATAAAAAGTATCAATTAAATCCAAAGTGAAATTTATATTAATGTTCTCTAAACCAACAACACCTAGCATAAAAAATATATATCAATAAAGCAGATGCATACGCAAAAATTTAATAGTAGAAATGAAGATGTGAAAAGCAAAGCCTAAGCTGAAGCTTTAATATTGTAAAAACACGAAGAATCACAAGTAAACCAATGTTTGGATCAGGTGAACTCCTTTTCTAATTTTGTGGGCCTATTAATCGAACACAAACTCAAAATGGATACATAGATCAATCTACCATTACACTAATATAAATATTCAATAGTCAACGAGCTCGATAGAACATTTTTCAACTCTTTTAGCGGCTTTTTTAATATTCATCGTACGTGGCGTTGTTACACCTGGGGAGGATCCGTTATATCTTACAGTGAGATATAAGGCAACCCGTTAGGTTTCCAGCCTATATACTTTGAATCTTGTTTTTTATACAAATACCTTTAAAAAATTAAGTACTAAAATCAAACATTATTAATATAAAAAAATAATAATTTGAATATAATAATATCAAAAAAGAATCGTAGTTTAAATTTTATAAGTAAATTACAAATAAATTAAGGTTATATAAATATTCAATAGTAAATGTTGATAGAACTTTTTTCAGGTCATTTTGAATTTTTTAATCCGTTGACCATACATGGCGTTATTACAGGTGATATGGACAAGCAAGCTACATTGTAATAAAATGTAATTAAAAAGAACATGGCAAACTGCCAAACATGGAAAATTTAAAGGAAAATCAACAATTAAATCGATACAAAATCGAAGCCCCAAAAGATTAATTTTCCGAAAATCATCATGATAAAAATATTATTCATCATAATTATGAACTAAAACGTACCTTAATAATATCAAAAAATATTAATGCAGGAGGAGCAGACCTTTCAAAGAAAGAAAGGAAGTAGACCTTTCTTACCTCAAACAATGTGGATTGAAGCTAAGCTTTAGTTGCACCAATACTTGCAGGAGGAGCAGGAAGCAATAACTGATTAAATGGGAAACTTCTAACAGTGCGTCAAGTGCATATGTCAAAAAACCCCGTTAGTTAAAGCTCAAGAATTTCCGATGTTTCATATATCAAAGAAGATGAAAACATTAAAATAATTATAAGAAAATATATTTTTAATTCATAGGAATATTAGCAGTACTAAAATATTTTGAAATCAAGTTAATTTTTAAGTAGCAAAATAGTGCAACTATGAAATTAAAAATAGATAATAGATTCGACCTTGCAAATTCTGGACAAGATTAGCTAGTTTCCTCCTTCACTTCGTTATGACAACACGAACAAGCAGAAATTCCAAGTGATCTATCCGTTCATACTATCAGAAGCCTGCATAAAAAGTATCAATTAAATCCAAAGTGAAATTTATATTAATGTTCTCTAAACCAACAACACCTAGCATAAAAAATATATATCAATAAAGCAGATGCATACGCAAAAATTTAATAGTAGAAATGAAGATGTGAAAAGCAAAGCCTAAGCTGAAGCTTTAATATTGTAAAAACACGAAGAATCACAAGTAAACCAATGTTTGGATCAGGTGAACTCCTTTTCTAATTTTGTGGGCCTATTAATCGAACACAAACTCAAAATGGATACATAGATCAATCTACCATTACACTAATATAAATATTCAATAGTCAACGAGCTCGATAGAACATTTTCAACTCTTTTAGCGGCTTTTTTAAGATTCATCGTACGTGGCGTTGTTACACCTGGGAGGATCCGTTATATCTTACAGTGAGATATAAGGCAACCCGTTAGGTTTCCAGCCTATATACTTTGAATCTTGTTTTTTATACAAATACCTTTAAAAATATTAAGTACTAAAATCAAACATTATTAATATAAAAAAAAATAATTTGAATATAATAATATCAAAAAAGAATCGTAGTTTAAATTTTATAAGTAAATTACAAATAAATTAAGGTTATATAAATATTCAATAGTAAATGTTGATAGAACTTTTTTCAGGTCATTTTGAATTTTTTAATCCGTTGACCATACATGGCGTTATTACAGGTGATATGGACAAGCAAGCTACATTGTAATAAAATGTAATTGAAAAAGAACATGGCAAACTGCCAAACATGGAAAATTTAAAGGAAAATCAACAATTAAATCGATACAAAATCGAAGCCCCAAAAGATTAATTTTCCGAAAATCATCATGATAAAAATATTATTCATCATAATTATGAACTAAAACGTACCTTAATAATATCAAAAAATATTAATGCAGGAGGAGCAGACCTTTCAAAGAAAGAAAGGAAGTAGACCTTTCTTACCTCAAACAATGTGGATTGAAGCTAAGCTTTAGTTGCACCAATACTTGCAGGAGGAGCAGGAAGCAATAACTGATTAAATGGGAAACTTCTAACAGTGCGTCAAGTGCATATGTCAAAAAACCCCGTTAGTTAAAGCTCAAGAATTTCCGATGTTTCATATATCAAAGAAGATGAAAACATTAAAATAATTATAAGAAAATATATTTTTAATTCATAGGAATATTAGCAGTACTAAAATATTTTGAAATCAAGTTAATTTTTAAGTAGCAAAATAGTGCAACTATGAAATTAAAAATAGATAATAGATTCGACCTTGCAAATTCTGGACAAGATTAGCTAGTTTCCTCCTTCACTTCGTTATGACAACACGAACAAGCAGAAATTCCAAGTGATCTATCCGTTCATACTATCAGAAGCCTGCATAAAAAGTATCAATTAAATCCAAAGTGAAATTTATATTAATGTTCTCTAAACCAACAACACCTAGCATAAAAAATATATATCAATAAAGCAGATGCATACGCAAAAATTTAATAGTAGAAATGAAGATGTGAAAAGCAAAGCCTAAGCTGAAGCTTTAATATTGTAAAAACACGAAGAATCACAAGTAAACCAATGTTTGGATCAGGTGAACTCCTTTTCTAATTTGTGGGCCTATTAATCGAACACAAACTCAAAATGGATACATAGATCAATCTACCATTACACTAATATAAATATTCAATAGTCAACGAGCTCGATAGAACACTTTTCAACTCTTTTAGCGGCTTTTTTAAGATTCATCGTACGTGGCGTTGTTACACCTGGGAGGATCCGTTATATCTTACAGTGAGATATAAGGCAACCCGTTAGGTTTCCAGCCTATATACTTTGAATCTTGTTTTTTATACAAATACCTTTAAAAATATTAAGTACTAAAATCAAACATTATTAATATAAAAAAAAATAATTTGAATATAATAATATCAAAAAAGAATCGTAGTTTAAATTTTATAAGTAAATTACAAATAAATTAAGGTTATATAAATATTCAATAGTAAATGTTGATAGAACTTTTTTCAGGTCATTTTGAATTTTTTAATCCGTTGACCATACATGGCGTTATTACAGGTGATATGGACAAGCAAGCTACATTGTAATAAAATGTAATTGAAAAAGAACATGGCAAACTGCCAAACATGGAAAATTTAAAGGAAAATCAACAATTAAATCGATACAAAATCGAAGCCCCAAAAGATTAATTTTCCGAAAATCATCATGATAAAAATATTATTCATCATAATTATGAACTAAAACGTACCTTAATAATATCAAAAAATATTAATGCAGGAGGAGCAGACCTTTCAAAGAAAGAAAGGAAGTAGACCTTTCTTACCTCAAACAATGTGGATTGAAGCTAAGCTTTAGTTGCACCAATACTTGCAGGAGGAGCAGGAAGCAATAACTGATTAAATGGGAAACTTCTAACAGTGCGTCAAGTGCATATGTCAAAAAACCCCGTTAGTTAAAGCTCAAGAATTTCCGATGTTTCATATATCAAAGAAGATGAAAACATTAAAATAATTATAAGAAAATATATTTTTAATTCATAGGAATATTAGCAGTACTAAAATATTTTGAAATCAAGTTAATTTTTAAGTAGCAAAATAGTGCAACTATGAAATTAAAAATAGATAATAGATTCGACCTTGCAAATTCTGGACAAGATTAGCTAGTTTCCTCCTTCACTTCGTTATGACAACACGAACAAGCAGAAATTCCAAGTGATCTATCCGTTCATACTATCAGAAGCCTGCATAAAAAGTATCAATTAAATCCAAAGTGAAATTTATATTAATGTTCTCTAAACCAACAACACCTAGCATAAAAAATATATATCAATAAAGCAGATGCATACGCAAAAATTTAATAGTAGAAATGAAGATGTGAAAAGCAAAGCCTAAGCTGAAGCTTTAATATTGTAAAAACACGAAGAATCACAAGTAAACCAATGTTTGGATCAGGTGAACTCCTTTTCTAATTTTGTGGGCCTATTAATCGAACACAAACTCAAAATGGATACATAGATCAATCTACCATTACACTAATATAAATATTCAATAGTCAACGAGCTCGATAGAACATTTTTCAACTCTTTTAGCGGCTTTTTTAATATTCATCGTACGTGGCGTTGTTACACCTGGGGAGGATCCGTTATATCTTACAGTGAGATATAAGGCAACCCGTTAGGTTTCCAGCCTATATATTTGAATCTGTTTTTTATACAAATACCTTTAAAAATATTAAGTACGAAAATCAAACATTATTAATATAAAAAAATAATAATTTGAATATAATAATATCAAAAAAGAATCGTAGTTTAAATTTTATAAGTAAATTACAAATAAATTAAGGTTATATAAATATTCAATAGTAAATGTTGATATAACTTTTTTCAGGTCATTTTGAATTTTTTAATCCGTTGACCATACATGGCGTTATTACAGGTGATATGGACAAGCAAGCTACATTGTAATAAAATGTAATTGAAAAAGAACATGGCAAACTGCCAAACATGGAAAATTTAAAGGAAAATCAACAATTAAATCGATACAAAATCGAAGCCCCAAAAGATTAATTTTCCGAAAATCATCATGATAAAAATATTATTCATCATAATTATGAACTAAAACGTACCTTAATAATATCAAAAAATATTAATGCAGGAGGAGCAGACCTTTCAAAGAAAGAAAGGAAGTAGACCTTTCTTACCTCAAACAATGTGGATTGAAGCTAAGCTTTAGTTGCACCAATACTTGCAGGAGGAGCAGGAAGCAATAACTGATTAAATGGGAAACTTCTAACAGTGCGTCAAGTGCATATGTCAAAAAACCCCGTTAGTTAAAGCTCAAGAATTTCCGATGTTTCATATATCAAAGAAGATGAAAACATTAAAATAATTATAAGAAAATATATTTTTAATTCATAGGAATATTAGCAGTACTAAAATATTTTGAAATCAAGTTAATTTTTAAGTAGCAAAATAGTGCAACTATGAAATTAAAAATAGATAATAGATTCGACCTTGCAAATTCTGGACAAGATTAGCTAGTTTCCTCCTTCACTTCGTTATGACAACACGAACAAGCAGAAATTCCAAGTGATCTATCCGTTCATACTATCAGAAGCCTGCATAAAAAGTATCAATTAAATCCAAAGTGAAATTTATATTAATGTTCTCTAAACCAACAACACCTAGCATAAAAAATATATATCAATAAAGCAGATGCATACGCAAAAATTTAATAGTAGAAATGAAGATGTGAAAAGCAAAGCCTAAGCTGAAGCTTTAATATTGTAAAAACACGAAGAATCACAAGTAAACCAATGTTTGGATCAGGTGAACTCCTTTTCTAATTTTGTGGGCCTATTAATCGAACACAAACTCAAAATGGATACATAGATCAATCTACCATTACACTAATATAAATATTCAATAGTCAACGAGCTCGATAGAACATTTTCAACTCTTTTAGCGGCTTTTTTAAGATTCATCGTACGTGGCGTTGTTACACCTGGGAGGATCCGTTATATCTTACAGTGAGATATAAGGCAACCCGTTAGGTTTCCAGCCTATATACTTTGAATCTTGTTTTTTATACAAATACCTTTAAAAAATTAAGTACTAAAATCAAACATTATTAATATAAAAAATAATAATTTGAATATAATAATATCAAAAAAGAATCGTAGTTTAAATTTTATAAGTAAATTACAAATAAATTAAGGTTATATAAATATTCAATAGTAAATGTTGATAGAACTTTTTTCAGGTCATTTTGAATTTTTTAATCCGTTGACCATACATGGCGTTATTACAGGTGATATGGACAAGCAAGCTACATTGTAATAAAATGTAATTAAAAAGAACATGGCAAACTGCCAAACATGGAAAATTTAAAGGAAAATCAACAATTAAATCGATACAAAATCGAAGCCCCAAAAGATTAATTTTCCGAAAATCATCATGATAAAAATATTATTCATCATAATTATGAACTAAAACGTACCTTAATAATATCAAAAAATATTAATGCAGGAGGAGCAGACCTTTCAAAGAAAGAAAGGAAGTAGACCTTTCTTACCTCAAACAATGTGGATTGAAGCTAAGCTTTAGTTGCACCAATACTTGCAGGAGGAGCAGGAAGCAATAACTGATTAAATGGGAAACTTCTAACAGTGCGTCAAGTGCATATGTCAAAAAACCCCGTTAGTTAAAGCTCAAGAATTTCCGATGTTTCATATATCAAAGAAGATGAAAACATTAAAATAATTATAAGAAAATATATTTTTAATTCATAGGAATATTAGCAGTACTAAAATATTTTGAAATCAAGTTAATTTTTAAGTAGCAAAATAGTGCAACTATGAAATTAAAAATAGATAATAGATTCGACCTTGCAAATTCTGGACAAGATTAGCTAGTTTCCTCCTTCACTTCGTTATGACAACACGAACAAGCAGAAATTCCAAGTGATCTATCCGTTCATACTATCAGAAGCCTGCATAAAAAGTATCAATTAAATCCAAAGTGAAATTTATATTAATGTTCTCTAAACCAACAACACCTAGCATAAAAAATATATATCAATAAAGCAGATGCATACGCAAAAATTTAATAGTAGAAATGAAGATGTGAAAAGCAAAGCCTAAGCTGAAGCTTTAATATTGTAAAAACACGAAGAATCACAAGTAAACCAATGTTTGGATCAGGTGAACTCCTTTTCTAATTTTGTGGGCCTATTAATCGAACACAAACTCAAAATGGATACATAGATCAATCTACCATTACACTAATATAAATATTCAATAGTCAACGAGCTCGATAGAACATTTTTCAACTCTTTTAGCGGCTTTTTTAAGATTCATCGTACGTGGCGTTGTTACACCTGGGGAGGATCCGTTATATCTTACAGTGAGATATAAGGCAACCCGTTAGGTTTCCAGCCTATATACTTTGAATCTTGTTTTTTATACAAATACCTTTAAAAAATTAAGTACTAAAATCAAACATTATTAATATAAAAAAATAATAATTTGAATATAATAATATCAAAAAAGAATCGTAGTTTAAATTTTATAAGTAAATTACAAATAAATTAAGGTTATATAAATATTCAATAGTAAATGTTGATAGAACTTTTTTCAGGTCATTTTGAATTTTTTAATCCGTTGACCATACATGGCGTTATTACAGGTGATATGGACAAGCAAGCTACATTGTAATAAAATGTAATTAAAAAGAACATGGCAAACTGCCAAACATGGAAAATTTAAAGGAAAATCAACAATTAAATCGATACAAAATCGAAGCCCCAAAAGATTAATTTTCCGAAAATCATCATGATAAAAATATTATTCATCATAATTATGAACTAAAACGTACCTTAATAATATCAAAAAATATTAATGCAGGAGGAGCAGACCTTTCAAAGAAAGAAAGGAAGTAGACCTTTCTTACCTCAAACAATGTGGATTGAAGCTAAGCTTTAGTTGCACCAATACTTGCAGGAGGAGCAGGAAGCAATAACTGATTAAATGGGAAACTTCTAACAGTGCGTCAAGTGCATATGTCAAAAAACCCCGTTAGTTAAAGCTCAAGAATTTCCGATGTTTCATATATCAAAGAAGATGAAAACATTAAAATAATTATAAGAAAATATATTTTTAATTCATAGGAATATTAGCAGTACTAAAATATTTTGAAATCAAGTTAATTTTTAAGTAGCAAAATAGTGCAACTATGAAATTAAAAATAGATAATAGATTCGACCTTGCAAATTCTGGACAAGATTAGCTAGTTTCCTCCTTCACTTCGTTATGACAACACGAACAAGCAGAAATTCCAAGTGATCTATCCGTTCATACTATCAGAAGCCTGCATAAAAAGTATCAATTAAATCCAAAGTGAAATTTATATTAATGTTCTCTAAACCAACAACACCTAGCATAAAAAATATATATCAATAAAGCAGATGCATACGCAAAAATTTAATAGTAGAAATGAAGATGTGAAAAGCAAAGCCTAAGCTGAAGCTTTAATATTGTAAAAACACGAAGAATCACAAGTAAACCAATGTTTGGATCAGGTGAACTCCTTTTCTAATTTTGTGGGCCTATTAATCGAACACAAACTCAAAATGGATACATAGATCAATCTACCATTACACTAATATAAATATTCAATAGTCAACGAGCTCGATAGAACATTTTCAACTCTTTTAGCGGCTTTTTTAAGATTCATCGTACGTGGCGTTGTTACACCTGGGAGGATCCGTTATATCTTACAGTGAGATATAAGGCAACCCGTTAGGTTTCCAGCCTATATATTTGAATCTTGTTTTTTATACAAATACCTTTAAAAATATTAAGTACTAAAATCAAACATTATTAATATAAAAAAAAATAATTTGAATATAATAATATCAAAAAAGAATCTAGTTTAAATTTTATAAGTAAATTACAAATAAATTAAGGTTATATAAATATTCAATAGTAAATGTTGATAGAACTTTTTTCAGGTCATTTTGAATTTTTAATCGTTGACCATACATGGCGTTATTACAGGTGATATGGACAAGCAAGCTACATTGTAATAAAATGTAATTGAAAAAGAACATGGCAAACTGCCAAACATGGAAAATTTAAAGGAAAATCAACAATTAAATCGATACAAAATCGAAGCCCCAAAAGATTAATTTTCCGAAAATCATCATGATAAAAATATTATTCATCATAATTATGAACTAAAACGTACCTTAATAATATCAAAAAATATTAATGCAGGAGGAGCAGACCTTTCAAAGAAAGAAAGGAAGTAGACCTTTCTTACCTCAAACAATGTGGATTGAAGCTAAGCTTTAGTTGCACCAATACTTGCAGAGGAGCAGGAAGCAATAACTGATTAAATGGGAAACTTCTAACAGTGCGTCAAGTGCATATGTCAAAAAACCCCGTTAGTTAAAGCTCAAGAATTTCCGATGTTTCATATATCAAAGAAGATGAAAACATTAAAATAATTATAAGAAAATATATTTTTAATTCATAGGAATATTAGCAGTACTAAAATATTTTGAAATCAAGTTAATTTTTAAGTAGCAAAATAGTGCAACTATGAAATTAAAAATAGATAATAGATTCGACCTTGCAAATTCTGGACAAGATTAGCTAGTTTCCTCCTTCACTTCGTTATGACAACACGAACAAGCAGAAATTCCAAGTGATCTATCCGTTCATACTATCAGAAGCCTGCATAAAAAGTATCAATTAAATCCAAAGTGAAATTTATATTAATGTTCTCTAAACCAACAACACCTAGCATAAAAAATATATATCAATAAAGCAGATGCATACGCAAAAATTTAATAGTAGAAATGAAGATGTGAAAAGCAAAGCCTAAGCTGAAGCTTTAATATTGTAAAAACACGAAGAATCACAAGTAAACCAATGTTTGGATCAGGTGAACTCCTTTTCTAATTTTGTGGGCCTATTAATCGAACACAAACTCAAAATGGATACATAGATCAATCTACCATTACACTAATATAAATATTCAATAGTCAACGAGCTCGATAGAACATTTTTCAACTCTTTTAGCGGCTTTTTTAATATTCATCGTACGTGGCGTTGTTACACCTGGGGAGGATCCGTTATATCTTACAGTGAGATATAAGGCAACCCGTTAGGTTTCCAGCCTATATATTTGAATCTGTTTTTTATACAAATACCTTTAAAAATATTAAGTACGAAAATCAAACATTATTAATATAAAAAATAATAATTTGAATATAATAATATCAAAAAAGAATCGTAGTTTAAATTTTATAAGTAAATTACAAATAAATTAAGGTTATATAAATATTCAATAGTAAATGTTGATAAACTTTTTTCAGGTCATTTTGAATTTTTAATCCGTTGACCATACATGGCGTTATTACAGGTGATATGGACAAGCAAGCTACATTGTAATAAAATGTAATTGAAAAAGAACATGGCAAACTGCCAAACATGGAAAATTTAAAGGAAAATCAACAATTAAATCGATACAAAATCGAAGCCCCAAAAGATTAATTTTCCGAAAATCATCATGATAAAAATATTATTCATCATAATTATGAACTAAAACGTACCTTAATAATATCAAAAAATATTAATGCAGGAGGAGCAGACCTTTCAAAGAAAGAAAGGAAGTAGACCTTTCTTACCTCAAACAATGTGGATTGAAGCTAAGCTTTAGTTGCACCAATACTTGCAGAGGAGCAGGAAGCAATAACTGATTAAATGGGAAACTTCTAACAGTGCGTCAAGTGCATATGTCAAAAAACCCGTTAGTTAAAGCTCAAGAATTTCCGATGTTTCATATATCAAAGAAGATGAAAACATTAAATAATTATAAGAAATATATTTTTAATTCATAGGAATATTAGCAGTACTAAATATTTGAAATCAAGTTAATTTTTAAGTAGCAAAATAGTGCAACTATGAAATTAAAAATAGATAATAGATTCGACCTTGCAAATTCTGGACAAGATTAGCTAGTTTCCTCCTTCACTCGTTATGACAACACGAACAAGCAGAAATTCCAAGTGATCTATCCGTTCATACTATCAGAAGCCTGCATAAAAAGTATCAATTAAATCCAAAGTGAAATTTATATTAATGTTCTCTAAACCAACAACACCTAGCATAAAAAATATATATCAATAAAGCAGATGCATACGCAAAAATTTAATAGTAGAAATGAAGATGTGAAAAGCAAAGCCTAAGCTGAAGCTTTAATATTGTAAAAACACGAAGAATCACAAGTAAACCAATGTTTGGATCAGGTGAACTCCTTTTCTAATTTTGTGGCCTATTAATCGAACAAACTCAAAAT